>NC_141137.1:48892428-49082428 GCF_053477565.2 Lygodium microphyllum | reverse complement strand
CTTCATGTCACCTATTTGACCCCAAACCTTGATAACTTCAGAAGAGATTAAAATCTCTTATGAGTTTCGACTGAACCATCAAGAAAGCCATTTTATTGGTATATAGCAACAAGCCTCATTACATTATACTTGAAGCTAATCCAAAACACTAATTGATTTGTTGATGGAAATGGAAGAGGAGATAGTACACTTGACTAGATACTTTGGATTTGTGAGTGAGTGTTAAGTGGAGGCCTATAACCTACAGTAGCGTTATGTGCTCTAGGTTGCTTCGCTATCTCAAAACGACGAGTAAAGTTGTGGTGCTATCGCATGGCAACTTCACTCAACAATCCATTTCTCATCTTTCTCTCTTCTCTTTTTTCTCTCTGTTTTTAATTTTTTAATTTACTCTCTCTCTCTCTCTCCTCTCCCCAAATTTCTTATGTTTAATTTTCTCTTTCTCTCTCTCTCTCTCTCTTTCTCTACTTTCTATTTTAGTTTATTTTTTTCCTCTCATGGTTCTCTCTCTCTCTCTCTCTCCCTCCTTTTATTCTCTCCCCTCTCTCCTCTCTTTACCCTCTCTCCCCCTATCATTTCTCTCTCTCTCTCTCTCTCTCTCCCCTTATCTTCTCTTTACGCTTTTATTCTTTCTTTCTCTCTCTCTCTCCTCTCTTTTCCTTCTCTCTCTCTTGTGTATTTTTTATTCCCTCTTTTTAAATTTTACTTTTTCTCTCTCTATAATTCTCTCTCTCTCTCTCTCTCTCTCTCTCTCTCTCTCTCTCTCTCTCTCTCTCTTTTCTTTTACTTTCTTCCCCCCCCTTAGTCTCTCTTAAAGTTATATGTAAACTTTATCTTTCTCTTATATATAATTCTCTCTTTATGTTTATATTCTCTCTCTTCTTCTCACGTCTCTCTCTCCTTTTATTCTCTCTCTCTCTCTCTCTCTCTCTCTCTCTCTCTCTCTCTCTCTTCGCCCCTTTTTCTTCTCCTCCCCTTTCTCCTAATTTTTCTTTTTTTCTTCTCTCCCTCTCTCTCTTTTAAATTTTATCTTTTTCTTCTCTTCCTCTCTCTTGTAAATTTTATCTATTTTCTCTCTCAAAAAATATTTAAATGTAAAAAAGACTTTTCTCTTTTCTCTTTTCCCATCTCTCTTTTTATTTTTCTATTTATTATTATTATTATTATTATTCTCTCTCTTTCTCTCTCCCACCTCCTTTATTTTTCTTCTCTCTCCTCTTTTTTGCCTTTTTTCTTCTTCTCTCTTTAATTTTTTTCTTTTCTCTTTCTTTAAAATTGTATCTTTTCTCTCTTTATAATTCTCTATGTGTTCAAATTCTCTCTCTTCTTCTTCTTCTTATTTTCTCTTTCTCATTTTCTTCTCTTCGTCTCTCTTCTTTCTTTTCCTTTTTTATTTTTCTCTCTCTCTTTTAAATTTTATATTTTCTCTCTCTATAATTCTTTCTCTCTGTTCCCCCCTCTCTCTCCTTCTCTCTCTTCTTTCTTTTTTGCTCTTTGTATATTTCTTTCTCTTTCCTTATTTTGATTAAAATGAAAGTTTCAATTAAAAAGTTTAATCTAACTATGAGAGAGAGAGAGAGAGAGAGAGAGAGAGAGAGAGAGAGAGAACCTAGGCCTTGCACATGAGAGAGGGAGAGAGAAGAAAAATGTTTAATTTAAAAAAGACTATTCTCTTTCCTCTTTCCCCCCTTCTCTCACATTCTTTTTCTTTCTATCCTTCTTCTTCCTCTTCTCTCTCTCTCTTTCTTCCTCTTCTTCTGTTTCCCTCTCAAGGTGTGTAAAAATTATGTTTGAAAAATTTTAAATAAAAAAATTTATAATAATTTTTAATTAAAAAAGTTTAATCAAAGAGAGAGAGAGAGAGAAAGAGAGAGAATGAACCTAGGCCCTACACATGAGAGATAGAGGGGGGAGGAATTTAATTAAAAATGGGAGGTGGAAAAGAAAGTGAGAGAGAGGGGATGGGGTTTTAATTTAAAAAATAGAGGTGGGGGAGGGAGAGGCTTTAATTTAAAAAAAGAGTGGGAAGAAAAAATGAGAGATTACACTTGAGAAAGAGGGCAGGGGAGGGGGTTTTGATTGAAAAAGGGAGGTTTAGAAAAGGGGGTAGATTCGGGAAGCCCTCTCGAGGTTTGGAGCTTTCCGAATCTATAGCGAAAATAATATAATAGTAAGATTTATTGACAAGGGCTTTGTTCATGATTGGTTGGGTTTAGAGGGGATTGGTCTACTATCTTTCACCACTTTCTTGATCCCTCCGATACCCAAAATGTCATGTGATTTATCCTCATAGTACCCCAAACTTACATGTTTGCTTCATGTCACCTAATTGACCCCTTTAGATGTGATCAATGGAAACCATGGCAACTTTAGAAGAGATTAAATCTCTTATGAGTTTTGACTAAACCATCAAGAAAGCCATTTATTGGTATATAACAACAAGCCTCATTACATTAGACTCGAAGGCAATCCAAAACACTAATTGATTTGTTGATGGAAATGGAAGAGGGGATAGTACACTTGACTAGATACTTTGTATTTGTGAGCGGGTGTCAAGTGGAGACCTATAACCTACAGTAGCGTTCCGTGTGCTAGGCCGCTTCGCTGTCTCAAAACGACGAGCAAAGTTGTGGTGCTATTGCATGGCAACTTTGCTCAACAATCCATTTCTCGTCTTTCTCTCTCCTCTTTTACCTCTCTGTTTTTAATTTTTTAATTTACTCTCTCTCTCCCCCCTAAATTCCCTATATTTAATTTTCTCTCTCTTTCTGTGCCTTCTATTTTAGTTTATTTTTTCTCCTTTCATGGTTCTCTCTCTCTCTCTCTCTCATTTTTTTCTCTCCACACTTTTCTTCTCTCTCTCTTTCCTTTTATTCTCCCCCCTCTCTCCTCTCTTTTCCTTCTCTCCCCCTCTCCTTTTTTTTCTTCTCTCTCTATCTCTGTCCTCTCTTTTCCTTCTCTCTCTCTCTTCTCCATTTTTATTTTCTCTCTCTTTTTAAATTTTATATTTCTTCTCTCTATAATTCTCTCTATATGTTCCCCTCCCTCTCTCTCTCTCTCTCTCTCTCTCTCTCTCTCTCTTTTAAAGTATGTAAATTTTATCTTTTTCTTACAATATAATTCTCTCTTTATGTTTATATTCTCCCTCTTCTTCTCATTTCTCTCTCCTTTTATTCTCTCTCTCTCCACCCCTTTTCTTCTCCTCCCCTTTCTCCTAATTTTTCTTTTTTTTTCTCTCCCTCTCTCTCTTGTAAATTTTATCTATTTTCTATCTAAAAAATATTTAAATGTAAAAAAGAATTTTCTCTTTTCTCTTTTTTCCATCTCTCTTCTTTTTTTTCTCTTGATTATTATTATTATTCTCTCTCTTTTTCTCTCCCTCCTTTATTTTCCTTCTCTCTCCTCTTTTTTCCTTTTTTTTCTTCTTCTCTCTTTAATTTGTTTATTTTTCCTTTCTTTTAAATTTTATCTTTTCTCTCTCTATAATTCTCTCTGTGTTCAAATTCTCTATCTTCTTCTTATTTTCTCTCTCTTCCTATCTTCTCTTTGTCTCTCTCCTTTTCTTCTCTCAATCTCTCTTCTTTCTTTTCCTTTTATTTTCCTCTCTCTCTCTCTCTCTTTTAAATTTTATATTTCCTCTCTCTATAATTTTTACTATTCTCCCCTCTCTCTCCTTCCTTCTCTTTTTTCTTTTTTGCTCTTTGTATATTTCTCTCTCTCTCTCTCTCTCTCTGTCTGTTTTGATTAAAAGAAAAGTTTAAATTAAAAAGTTTAATCTAACTATGAGAGAGAGAGAGAGAGAACCTAGGCCCTACACATGAGATAGGGGGAGAAGAAAAATGTTTAATTTAAAAAAGATTATTCTATTTCCTCTTTCCCCCCTCCTCTCACATTCTTTTTCTTTTTATCTTTTTTCTTCTTGTTCTTCTCTCTCTCTCTCTCTCAAGGTGTGTGAAAAATTATATTCGAAAAATTTTAAATATTTTTTTTAAAAAATAATGTTTAACTAAAAAAAAATTAATTAGAGAGAGAGAGAGAGAGAGAGAGAGAGAGAGAGAGAGAGAGAGAGAGAGAGAGAGAGCGAACTAACCTAGGCCCTACACATGAGAGAGAGAGGGGGGATGGGGGAAGAGTTTAATTTAAAAAGGGAGAGGGAAAAGAAAGTGAAAGATTATAAGTGAGAGAAAGGGGATGGGGTTTTAGTTTAAAAAATAGAGGTGGGGGAGGGGGAGGCTTTAATAAAAAAAGGGAGTGGGAGGAGAAAATGAGATATTACACTTGAAAAAGAGAGGAGGGGAGGGGGTTTTGAAGGAAAAAGGGAGGTTTAAAAAAGGGGATAGGTTAGCCCTCCCGAAGTTTGGAGTTTTTCGAATTTATAGCGCAAATAGTAGTAAGATGAGAGATTACACGTGAGAAAGAGGGGAGGGGAGGGGGTTTTGATTGAAAAGGAGAGGTTTGGAAAAAGGGATAGGTACGAGAAGTCCTCTTGACGTTCGGAGCTTTTTAAACCTATAGCGAAAATAATATAGTAGTAAGAAGTAAGATGCACTAAAGGCATGTTCAAGCTTGCAAGCATGTGCAAAGATGAACCAACCCAAAAAGTGACTTTTAACACCTTGGGATAAAAACAACACCACACCCATGGACGAGGTTTGTCCATTGATTGTCTTTAGGTAACTTATATTGATATACAAAGGTAAAATTAGTAGCAGCATCCTGAGAGAGATGAGGCAAGGAATGACATTGTATTTGGTAGGAATTGCGGTAAACTGCCTGAAGAATGCTTGTCTTTAGGCGACATGCATAAACATTTGTTTCTCAGCCCCAACATTTGAATTTCAAAACTTTTGATGGTATTTCGATATCCAACTAATATTTAGAAGAGAGGGAACATGGACATACGGTGTATTAGAGCTTATTGACTGGAGAATTAGAGAGACTCACGGAGACTCGGACAGAGAGAGAGAAACACACACACACACACATACTCTCTCTCTCTCTCTATCTCTCTGTGTCCTTGTAAGGTTGCCGCTTTTCTGGCTTCTCTCTCTGTGTCCGTGTAAGGTTGCGCCTTTTCTGGCTTCTCTCCTGAGTCCTGTAACCTGTTCGAATTAAGAGGCGTCACATCGCTCTCCGGCTACCAGCGTCGCCATAACTTGCCCTCAGTTACTATCACCCGATGCCGATCAGCATTTGTACATTCATTTCCAGCTTCTTTTGCAGGACCGCTGATGGCTTCACCTCCAGCTCCTGCGGCTTGTTAAAGCCAGCGTTACAGTCCTCTGATTCCATTCCTCTCAGAATTACATTGAGCTGCGAAAGCTCAATTCAGCCGTGGAAGCGCTACTCAGCGGTGGAAGCCCCTTTGAGCTGTAGAAGCTCACTCCATGGCGGGATCTCAGTATCTGGATGCAGGAGAAGACACCAGAAGAGGAGGGGTGAAAACAGATCAGCCGGTTGCAAGCATGGGAGTTGCCGCTCCTGCTGCCACTCCTACCTCTCATTACACTAGCTCAGTCACTGAGCCTGCTTATACCAACCATCCTGGTAGATCAAGCATGGAAGTAGCTGCTGCTGTCACTAGGTCAGCCAGTGAGTCTACTTATACTGATTACCATGCAAACTGGGTCAAGACCACTGACACTACCTCAGTCTCTGTGCTTGAAGGGGCCATCCTCAAGTCACATGCCTTCTTTCCCTACTACATGCTCCTCTCCCTCGAGGCCGGTGGCCCCGTGCGCGCCTTCATCCTGCTACTCCTGTACCCACTCATCTGGGCCGCATCCGCACTCGGCTCTGAGGCCCTGTCCATCCATATCATGGTCTTCATCTCCTTTGCTGGCCTCAAGCTCTCAGAAGTCGGTGGGGTGGCCAAAGCTGTGCTGCCCAAGTTCTATATGGATGACATCAACCAGGATGCGGATGAGTACAGTGTATTCCTATGCAGCAGACACAAGTATGTGCTCACATCTCATCCAAGGGTAATGGTGGAGCATTTCCTCAGTTCTCACTTGGGCGTTGAGAAGGTGGTAGGCACTGAGCTTCAGACAACCCAAAGTGGCTACTGCACTGGCCTTGTGGGCAGCACTGGCGTGCTCTTAGACGACAAGAAGCTTGATGCTGCCAAAGAGTTGTTTGGAGACGCCCCCCCTGACGTGGGTTTTGGCTCTAAGCTTGCACACAAGCCCTTGCTGTGCTTTTGTAGAGTGAGTCGCCCTATAATCATTCTTGTTAGCTTTCTCCAAGTTTTCAACATTTTCCCAGCAAAATCCATGAGCAACCAATCTGACTAGTGCGCTGATCCTACAACATGCTCTGCGTACATTTCTAGGAAAACTTAAATCGAGTAGCACCCTTGCACAACAAAATAGCATAAATTTTGACAGTGTTTATGCTATACATAGTTAAACATGATAAATTTTGACAGTGTTAATGCTCTGCATAGTTAAACTTATTTTGAGTAGCACCCTTGTTGAAAACCTAAGTTTTAATAGCTAGTAAAATATGAGCGGTGTCAACTGCTTTCAAATTTTCGTTTTAATCTTGCAACTCTTTCTTTTTTGAGTATATGGATTGGGGGGTGAGCGGAGCCAGGGATGATGGGAGTGTTAACCTAATATACAACAGCAGGCCTGGAGCCAGTACAATACGAAAGAATCTGTATTTCAAGGGCTGATAACAAGAGCATAAAACTCTAATTTGGTGTTCTTGGATTCAGTAGGTCCCAAGACCGCCTCCTGAAGTATACCGTCAGGCCCCTTAACCTCATGTCGACTGGTAGCTGATGACCAAGGCAGATAAGGCTTAACCAAAACAACTCGCAGTGCAAGATCTGTTGTAGGGAGCCAGCCTGACTCTGGGATGCAGGCTCAACCGTAAGCTAATTCTGAGAAGCAAACCTCAGATTTAAACCATGCCATCATGGGGGCTTCTTTGGGCGGTGGGTTAGGCCTGCCTTGCAGGAGAAAGAAGACGGAAGGAAGAAAAGTGGCTCTTGAAAGATTTCCTTCTTGCAGCTTAGTCAATGTGCATTTAGACGAGCAAGCTGCGGCTCATAATGTTCTTGTTGGCACAAGTTCAATGCCCAAGGCTGAGGGGCGTGAAACCAACACTAACATGAGCAATCTATCCACTCAATCACTTCATTGTGAAAAAGGTACGGTGCCACACACCCTTCCAATAAAGAAGAGGTGGAGAAAACGAGGACAAGCTGGGAGCACTAAGGAGGCACATTTGATCGGCTACATGCCACAAAAATTCATAGCTGTCTGGGAGGAGGATTGACCAAGGAGGGGTGGGTGACACAGGCTGGAGAAGTGAGTGGGCAGCAAACAAGGAGAGGGAGGCAAGGGGAACAGAGTCGGAACATGTGACCATTCTGAGGAATATGTTGGTCTCTTATGAGGCAGGCTTCTTTTTTCTCACCTGGATTGTGAATTGTAAGCTTACAGTATCGGCCCTGCTGTGATAATGCTATTAGTGTATGCTTCAGATTTACTAAAAGACCAAGGATTACACAATATATTGGTGTTTGATAGATGAGTTTGAACTATGATAGTCTCAATTGATCTGGACAGCTGCTATTCCTGCCTTCCACTGTATTCGAAGCTTACATGGTTTAGAATTACCTTTGCATGAAACAAATTGATAGAGAGAAATCATAATCTTGACTCTTGTGCTAGCTTATCAGAAGTCCCTTTGAGTAGTCTTGGATAGCTTGTATAGAGCGACTGGGAGTTCTGAATGAGCTGTAGCTTGGTAGAGAATTTGATTCATTAGTGAATGCTGTCAACATGAGGGAGATCATGAACAAAAGCATGAAATATGATGACTTGCTGCGTCAAAAAATTTTACTCTTAGCACTAAGCAAAGGCTCAATGAATTCCTCAACTGCTTGATCTTTCCCCTACAGTTCATGTCTAACTGTGTACTTTGACTTGCTCATGCTGAACCTCTTCATTGAGTATTAGTAGTTATGTATTGAGTTATATTTCTCAACTCTAAAAACTGTCATATGTGATACGGTGTTCTTTAAAGCAGGAAGGGTTTATGGTCTCAGATGCAAAGAAGATCAATGTTGGGCAGAGAGTTGTGAAAGAGCCTTATTTAAACCCTCTAGTGTTTCATGATGGCCGGCTTGTTCTGCGACCAAATCCAATTGCCTGCATTGCTCTGTGTCTTTGGGCACCATTTGGCCTAATGCTTGGATTCCTCAGATTATTTGTGGCTTTTACATTTCCCCACAGCCTTGCTCATCCTGTACTAGCATTTCTTGGAATCAAACTCAGGGTTGGAGGTTCACCCCCTCTAGTTCAAGGTAAGTCAAAACTTATAACACAATCTCCCTGTGTGTGTGTGTATGGCTGACAGAAAGGCAGTCATTTCCTTTGAACACCTATTGATACATCTTATGCATCCCAAAATCAATTCTAATATTTGCCTAACTGTTTTATAGCACAGATGGAGATGACGCTGGAATCCTGTATGTGTGCACGCACAGGACACCGGCTGATCCTCTCTTCTTGGCTGCTGCACTGGGGCGACCTACACCGGCACTGACATACAGCCTTAGCCGGCTGACCGAGTTTGTATCCCCCATCCCAACAGCAAGACTGACAAGGAACCGGCAGAAGGATGCAGAGATCATTCGGGACTTTCTGAGGAAGGATGACTTGATCATGTGTCCAGAGGGTACGACATGCCGGGAGCCATTCCTGCTGAGGTTCAGCTCTCTGTTTGCTGATGTGGCAGATAGGGTGGTCCCAGTTGCTGTGCACGTGCATTTGGCACTCTTCCATGCCACAAGTGCAAGAGGATACAAGTACATGGACCCTGTTTTCCTGCTCTTGAACCCACAGCTGGTCTATCACATCACATTTCTAGAGCAACTGCCAATGAAGCAGCTCCGTGAGGCCAAATCCAGCATCGAGATTGCCAACCATGTGCAGAAGCAGCTGGCTGATTATTTAGGGTTCCAATGCACAAAGTTTACAAGGCGCGACAAGTACACTTACTTGGCTGGAACTGATGGCACTGTGAAGCTCGGATCATCTTTGATGTTCTGAAAGATTTAATCTTTCCCATCAGGAGCCTCCATTCCTTCACCTCTATCTGGCATTCCACACAATGATATGTTTGGGCCTCTACGCCTATTTACCCAAAAACCAGACGATGTCTTTTGGTCGCTCCCAGGATCATTATGATGCTGTGAGACAGTGTAATTGATTTGAAAGTGATTCTTGCAAGTATCCTGCATCTTCAACTTTGAGAGACCAGCAACATAGAATCATCGTGTGACACTCCTTGAAGCCATGTTGAGTACTATGGCAAAAAGTAATATGTATAAGCTTATGGGATCCAAAAGCTGGCTATAAGGATATGAACTAGGAGATCATTAAAGTAGGTATATTTCTAACCAAGTAGGCCAAAAGGTGGACTGAAGCAAACATAACATGGCTTTTATAAGATTGGAGATGCGATTTTAACATTTCGGGGCATTCTATGGTAGCAGCAAAGCGCGCGCTTTGGGTTACATATACTATTGGTAGCAAGTTGCATCCCAAATGGTGGCAAGGACCTGTTCAAGCTCCTCAACTTTTACCTCCATTATTTGGTTGGAGTGGAGTGATTCCTTGTCCTTGCTTTGCTGCATGTGGTCCTTGGCTTGGATCACAAGACTGTGGTGATTGGTAAAAACTTGCAAAATAAAATATTGTTTTAGAGCAAATGAGGAATATTTAAAATTACCTTTAAAGATTGAATTGTTGCATTGACACTAGATGGCTCAAAGGCAATGGGCTCTTATAAAGGCCCAAAATATCACAACCAGCCCATTGGATTTGCGCAGAAGGATCTCCTTCTTGGTGAATGCTTTTATGTGGAAGCCTTTGACAAGTTTATGCATAAATTGGTGGATTTCCTTGTACTTGCAATGAATGAAAAAATGAGCAATAGTTTCCAATTCTATCTTACATTTGGGGTATTTTCCATCCCCCTTGCCAATCTTAAGAACCTTTCCACTTGTACATACTACCTTATGGATGATTAGATGAGCAATACTGAATTTTATTTTCATTTTCTATTTTTCGTGGGGGGATGATCGAGGACCAAAGGTGGATCATATGAAACTCCCATTGGTATTTATCTTAGGATAAACGATGGCGATCGTTGAGTTTGTTTATGAGTTTAAGGTTAGGTTTGCCTAGGTTTTGAAGGGGTAGAGCAGGGTTGCTATTTTCCTAGACAAATGCTTTGTAATCAAATTTGTTTGTTAGATAGATTGATTTGACCAGGCGAGGGTTTCATGGACTAATCCTTTGGAGGGCCAAGGATAGCTCATTTACAGTTAGCTTAAAATTCTATTAATTTTTGTTGGGACCATCCATATTCTATTTTCATCATCCTAAATGTCCTCCCATATGTATTCCATTTTTGTGAGTTTTGAGACCCATGGATAATTGGTGAGCTCGAATAGTTACTTGCTTAGTTTTGAGACCCATGGACAATTGGTGAGCTCGAATAGTTCCTTGCTAGAATCTACACTAGATTGAGTCAACTATAGTCTACGGCAAAGTGTGGTTAGGTTTGTCCACCAATTTAATATTGTGCTTGTATTTTAACTATGCTTGCAAAAGGCTTTTGGCTAGGGGAGTAGTTTTGCCCATTTGTAATTCCATGTGTGCAAAGGTGATAACTAGGATAGACATTTCCTTCTAAGACATTTCCTTAAGAGAATTCTTTTACATGAGAATTGCCCAATTGTCAAGAGGGGTGTATTATGCTTTTGTCTATCCACTTCATAGTGGGTTTATACGAGAATTGTTCTAGATGTAGTAAGCTTAGACCCCGTTGTTTTTCGAGCAAGGTAAAGAAGCTCCATGCCACTTTGGGGAATATTTTTGCCATTGGCACTCCAAAGGAAGTTACAATAGGTTGCTTCTAGCTCCTTGATGGCCGTTTTTGGGGGAAATTAATAAGAAAGAAAGTAGGTGGTGGAGGCTATTATAATGTGTTTTAGGACTACATATTTATCGGCTAGGGATTCCTAGGAGTCTAAACATTTTGCTATCGGGTATTTACTTTGTATCATTCTCTTATCAACAATTCAAGAGGGTTTTTAATCATACTCTTGATCCTCCACTTCTTTGAGTTTACAATGGAGCTTGAAGCTAGGCAAGAATCTTTGATGTCCTCATTTTTAGTAGTGCTGGTATCATCTGTGAATTGGGTGAGGACCATTTGCTTATGGTAGTCGGGGAGAGAGATACCTTTCAAGGACTCTTGCTCCACCTCTCATTGGATGGGCCATCCAAGGGTGTCCTCCGCAATTGTGAAGAGGAGGGGTGCCAATGGATGGCCTTGATGAATGGACTTCCTAAGAAGAAAAGATGGTGTTAGAACTTTGTTAATTGAGACTCTTCAGGAAATGTTACCAAATAGGGTGGTAATGAACTCGATAAATTGATTTCCAAGGCTTGTGTCATGTAGTGATTGGAATATGAAATTCCATTCAAGTCAGTCATAGGCTTTGTTAAAGTCAAACTTGAAGATGGCAAAATCTTGCTTGGATTATTGGGTGTACTCCATTCCCTCCCATAGAGCAATGATGGCATCTAGAATGAAGCATCCCTTAATAAAGCCCTTCTATTTTCTATGAATCCATTGGCTCAAGGGTCGTGCAATCCTCCTAGTTAGGGCTTTGGCATACATTTTGTAAGTTGATGTGAGACAGGTGATTAGGCACCCATTGCTTAGAATAGTTTTGTCATCCCTTTTATGGATTAGTTTTGTGACCCTTGCATTAATGCAGTGGGGGAGGGCACTAAAGATAAGGCACTCTTTTCACACAAGGAGTAAAGGGTAAATGAGAAATTCCTTGAATTCTTGGAAGGATTCCTTCGATAGACCATCAAGCCCGAGGGTCTTTCCTTTCTTAAGTTTATGGATAGTGTCACTAATTTCGATTGGAGACAACAAGGCATGGTCAAGTAAGGCAGCAATGGAGGTTGGGACTACTTCGGGCCTAGCTCTCGCCATCTTAGCTCGGGCACTAGTTTTCTTGTCACTTTGGGATGGGGTTTAGCCAAAGATGTTTGCATAGTATTTGTGAACAAGGATGAGGTTATGCTCGGGACTCTTTGCCCTATTGCTAGAGTCATCCACTAGAAGGGGGATGAGTTCTCTTTCCTTTTTCTTTTGGATGGAATGAAACATCTCCTTGGTTAGTCTATCCATTTTCCTAACCTAGCATGTTTTGGTGAAAAGTAGAATTCTTTCAGCTTCTACCTCTTCTCCTTATTTTGGTTCTAGTTTGGTTTTGAGTAGCTCATCCTATGCTACCACGTCCCCTTGGGTGACTTGTAATTCTAATGGTGTGCATTGTGCATATTTAGTAACTCTTAGTTTCCTTCTATGAGCCACTATTTGTGATTTAGTGGCTCTAAGAACATGAATTTGAGAGACTACATGTTGCCACATGCTATAGGGGAAAAGGAAGATGAAAAGCCCCAACCCCGAATGCCCCTTGCATTCCTTTTGACTACTAGTTTGAAAAGATTTGGGTTGGAGTGGAACCACCTTGATCTAACATAGTGGCTATTATTAGATAAGGAGAGTTGAATTGGGAAATGATCTGACATGGCCATGTCCTTATGCACTCTCAAAGTGGCATAGATAAAGGATGAGAGCAAACCAATGGATATGTATGCTTGATCTAGCCTTGCCTTACGTAGAGAGTCTCCTCTCTATTTGTTAGACCACGTGAAGAACCTCTTAGAGTCAACATCCATATAGCTATGGGTAGATTTAGTTGCCAGTTAAGAGTCTTTTTCTTTCCCTAACGCAAATTTTCCTTCCAGAAGATACCTATCTAGAGGGCTCTCACCATATTGAAATCGCCTATTCGAATTGAAGGACATTGCAAATCATTGAGGGAGGACCAACTGTTTGCCCTCTTTGAGAAAGGATAGTTAGCATAAATTCAGATGATTGTATATTCTTCAATGTTTTTAAAAGTTATTGCTATCCATAGATTAAAGACGTTGATGCATACTTGTGTTATCAAGCTTACCCATTTTTTGTGGATCTCAATTTGCTTGTAGTTTTAATTTCCTATAAATCAATACAATTGGGAGAGATGATTTTGATAAAGCAAGGTTTTAATTGCTCCAGCTCTTGAAGGGTTTGTGAGGCTCTTTGTGTTATAGGAAACAATGCTTAATGCATTCATAATTAATGCTTTTTATTAGGTTTTTTTTGAGCTATAAGGCTTACATTGGGAGATTGGAGAGGAAATGCCAATTCTTGAATGCCTTTGTTTTGATGTAGCATTAATTTTATTATTGGACGGCGATTTCTATCTATTTGGAAACCTTTGGGGGGGGGGGGAGAGGACATTCTCCTTAGCATGAGTCATGTTATAATTTTTTGGATATGGAGTTCAAGTCATACTCCTTAAAGTCAGATTTCAAATCTTTTAATGAATTAGAAGCTATGTACGAACTCCTTGTTGTTGTCATCGGGTGAAACAATTACCTGGGCTTGAGAAGAGGGAATCTCTATTTCCATCTTATCTTTGCCCTTCAGGGAGGGAGTTTTTTGACTCTCGTATGTTTTAGGGTTTGCCAATTCCATTAGAAGGGAATAAAATTTGTTTTGGCTTTTGAGTTTATTGTTGTTAGAATTAGTGTTGGGAGACTTGTTTTGCTTGGATTTCTTAGAATTTTATTAATTGGAAGCCATCTTCCTTGGAGTCTCCCTGATCCTCCTTTGGTGTCTGGTGTTTCATATTAGGGAAATCTTTAACATAGTGGCCTTGTTTATGACACTAAAACAAGGATTAGGCAGGTTTTTGTAAATGAGAGGTTGTATTAGCACCGGGATGCCAATTTCATCCATAATCTCTAGATATTTTGGGAGGTCTACTGAGAGGTTGAGTTCTACCAGTGCATGGGGATGCCATCTTGGATTCCAAACGTTAATCAATTTCTACCCTAAAATCCTACCCAGCGGAGCCAGGATGGATTTAAGCTATGGGTGAAGGTATATAGGAAGATTTGGTAGCTCTACCCATATTGGCACTCTAGTAGGCTTGGGACCATTTGGACTAAATTCTATAGACTATTTGAATAGGGTGAGGGGTGAATTTTTTATCATCCCATGGCCATGGCCTAAAACTTTAAGCATTCTTGACTCAGAATCAAACATGAAAATGAAATAATTATTTGCAAGGTATTGTGTAGCTGACTCCCCAAGAGATTCCTAACTAATTTTTGAAGAACTCTATTGGAGGGCAAGGTCCATGGCACAACCCTATGAGAGCTCTATTTGCAAATACCTCTTTCCAATGACGAATACCGGATCGGTAACAACGGAGTTGAGTTATCTTTCTTTTTCTGAGTTTGGCAATTGGTTGGGGCGTGCTCGTGCCGATTTACAGTATCACCTTCTTGTCAGCCTCCTTGTAGGTAGGTGACTTCTTCTTTATCTTCCTTGCTACGAGGGGGCACTCTAGGAGTTTTTTTGGGCCATTGCCAATGAAATCTTGGTAAGCATCTGAGATGGTAGCCTTTGAAAGCTTTCCTCCTTGGTGGCATTGTTTGACGTACTTCTGAGCCAAACTATGGTGCAAGTTGTTGCCTCTATGTTGATCTTCAAATTATCTTTGAATGGTTGGTAGGTTTGGATGTATTTTTTAATTTTTTTGATGAGTTTTCTTTTTGTGTTGTTAGACTCTTTTGTCAAAGTTCATCATGTGGTCTACACAGACCTTGTCATTTTATTTACATCTTGTGTTGTAGTTGAAGTGCTTGGTATTGCTTCTTTGTGATGTTGTTTTTGAATTGGGTAGTGCATGGTGCTTAGAGTTGTTGCTAGATGATGTGGTTGCACTTAGGTTGGTGGTAGCATATGTAGTGGATAATATTGATACTCTAGTACTAGTAGATGTTTAGTTTCTTGTTGATTTGCTTGTCCACTACAAGATATAGACCTTATAGCGACGTTTAAAGCGACGAAAATACAAACAACAAAATTTGCCCCCGTCGTCGCAAAAAGCGTCGTTATTGACGACGCCATAGAATCGTCGCTATATTCGTCGCTATATGCGTCGCATTTGCGACGTAAATAGCGATGCATATAGCGGCGCATATAGCGATGGTTACAGAGAATTTGCGACGCTGATAGCGACGACAATAGCGACGCGTGCAGTAAATTTGCGACGCAAATAGCGACGGTAACAGACAATATTTTTTTTTTGTGGCAGGGCAGCAAGATGCCCTGCCACATATAGCACTGTGTGCTGTATGAGAGCCATACAAAATAGTTTCTGCACTGCTGCATACAAAGCGTTTGCAAACAAAAAGAATGTATACTGAAATCATAAAACTGATAGATGAAATAAATACATGATATCGCATAAAATGCGATTGGTACAATCATAAAACAATATCACTAATACATAGAAAATGTTTACATAGATCGGACGACTAAAAACTAAAGGTATGTGAGCTCTAAGGATCCAAGGGCGAGCTACAAATCGTCGTCCCCCGAAAGCTCTTCCCGCTGTAAAGGAGCATCAAACGGATTCTGCAGAAAAAGAAACAACATATCAATCCACCATACAATAATGCATTCAAATATCTCATGGTAACTACGGACAAGAAAGATGAGTGACTTACTGGGCCGCCGCGTCTGTACAATCGGTCGATCAATGATCTGAGACCGTGCCTCTCTGCATATCGAGTCTCAAGGCCTTGCGGATCGCGATTTGTAATGGAGTGCTGCAAAGAAAACAAAATGCTAACTGTTAGAAACATGATTGTCAGTACAAATAATATCTCAAAAAAACAAATAAGCAAAACAAAAGAGAAACTTACAAAGTCCTCCAAATATGTCCTGTGGCCGCCACTCCCAAGATGATGTACCGATCCGGCCTCGATTCGTGCCCTCACCGCCTCCCGCTGCTGACTCCAACGTCCTGGCGAATTTGTAGCCTCCTCCCTCAGTCGGCGCCAGTCGTCTGCATCTAACCACTCGGGCTTTGGAGCCCCACTCTTGATTGCCTTGCGTGCGTCGGATCGTCTATGTGACATGTATGCACGCATGCAATCCATCATCCAGCCCGTAGAGAATCTATCCACTGCGGCTAGCACCGGGAACTCCTCGTGCAAGGATGCTACTATATACTCCTTGCTCCCCTCCGGTATGTTCCTCCAATGATCCAGGACGTTGTGCCGAAAAACTTGTTGGCACAACTCCCTCATGCGAGCCATCACCCTCCTCCCCTCATCATTCATGATGATGGCTCCTGACCTGCCATCCACTAGGTATCCATAATCCCTAGGAGTGTGCCTCGTATGGGCCCTCTCCCATCTCCGTCCACGCTCCTGGGCATATCCAGGAGACCCCTGAACATCCGATGTACCGACGGGGGTACCCTCTCCCGGAGTGCCACTCAAAGGGGTGCCACCAGAGGGGGTGCCACCAAAAGGAGTGCCACCAGAGGGGGTGCCACCAAAAGGAGTGCCACCAAAAAGCGTGACATCTGCCGACAGCTGCGCAAAAGCCGGAGTAACTGGAGTGGACGTCCCCACAGGTGTGACAAATCCTGGAGGTGACCGAGCTCCAGCTGAACGACGAGACGGAGACACCACGTCCGTGTCTCCACAGCAGCACCCCCTGATCCTCCTACAGTCGCAGTCCCTCCCTCTGGCCCAAGTCGCAAGCGTCGAGATCGTCTGCTCGAAGCTGAAGCATCTGATCGCATTGAAGCTGATCTAGCAGAGCGCCCTGACGAAGAACGAGACAGCTCCTGATTTGCTATCTCTCTGAATCTCGCGAGCTGATCTGGAGACATACGTGCCATCATCTCCTGAAACTCCTCATCGCTCATCCCTCGACTCATCCTGAAAATGTCGATACCTGCACAGATAAAAAATAATGTTAGAATAATCAATTTAAACTATACAAAGCACATTAATATAAATCATTTTTGAAAAATCCCTCTTAAAATGCATATCTTATCTACCTTTATGGAAGATCTAAACAATGAATTGAGTAATACAATTCTCCAAGAATGAAGTATTCTATGGTCCCATGTTAATCTCCTGACACAACTCTGCATACACTGGAAGGTCGATAGACATGTCACCACAAAAGAACGAGTCTGCCTCGTTCTCAAAAAATTCTACAACTTCTGTATTTCCATCATTGTTAGCCGATGCGGGCTCCAAGCTTGCGGTGGCCTCCACCCCTTGTAATTTCGATCCCTCTATTTGCATATTTTCTTCATCTATGCCTGGAACATCGCTTTGATCGTATACTTTCGCACCTCGAGGAGTTGAAGGTATAACATCCATCATATAATGGTATGGATGCTTCCTCTCTAAGCGGGTCAGATGTCTCAACATCCATGGGAATCAATGCATCGATCATTGCCTCCATCTCAGGCTCCAAGATTGTAGGCAAGTCGGGAAGGTTGTGTGTCTCCTCTGGCATTGACGATATAGATGGGCCTTGCGAGTGGTCGATTGGCTCCTGCCATCCATCCATCGCACGTCCACGAACTCTTCTAATTGGCCGCAAAGGGTGCACTCCCCCTTGGGTCGAGACATCACCCCCTGGATACAAAATTTGCCAACAAGACCCAATCTTATTGTGTATGGTTTTCAATTAGCTTGAGAGTACAATGCATGAAAAATGCTAACTTCAAATTACCGTTTGCTGAAAATCTGCAATCGCCTGATCAATGATCTCAGATTGAAACTCGCCAAATCGTCGTACGTGTTCTATAGACAATCGGCGTTTTCGTCTAATTGCCAACTTGCATTGAGAGCAAGGACATGGGACACGCTGATTAAGATACGACTTGCGGTCTTGAACAATAGGACCTTCTTCGTTTGCCATCTTATCTACATTACAGCAAACGAGGCTTAAATGGATAGCTTTATGGAGATGTACGTCAAGTTGCAAGTTGACCATAAACCTTGCATTGTATATAGTAGTCGAGAGATTTTCTGATGTTATATCTCGGCCTTGTATCATGCTCAACGATTTGTTTGTCCCGGTAGATAATTTTTTGTTATATCTCGGCTTTGAGTATAAGTAATCCATTTTAAAATTAATGCGCGCCATCTATGAAATTTTATAACTATAGTAATAAAATTTATTTCAATCAATTCTACTCATAGTCATAAGACCTGAGAGAAATTATCCTATACTCAATTTAAGGGTTTCTTCTTCTATAACAATAATTTTGGGTTCATTTTGATGAAGTACGTGGCCGTATGCAAAGCACATTGCATACCATTATCAATACGTATATTATCTTAAATTTCCTTCCCTTCCCTCTCCCTCTCTTTCTCTCCCTCTCCCTCTCTTCCTCTCTTTCTCTCACCCTCTCCCTCACCCTCTCGTTCTCTTTCTCTCCCTCTCTCATTTCCTCCCTCCTCCTCCCTCTCCCTCTCCCTCCCTCTTTCTCCCTCTTTCTCCCTCTCCCTCTCCCTCGCTCCCTCTCCCTCTCCCTCCCTCTTTCTCTCCCTCTCTCATTTCCTTCCCCTCCCCCTCTCTCTCCCTCTCCCTCTCCCTCTCCCTCTCTTTCTCTTTCTCTTTTTCTCCCTCTCCTTCTCTATCTCTCTTTCTCTCTCATTTCCTAAACAAGCAAAAAATAAAGTGATTTAAACATCCTCCAAGCAAAAGGGAGAGGGAGAGATACAATGCACTCTCCCTCTCTTTCTCTTTCTATCCCTCTCTCATTTCCTTCCCCTTCCTCTCCCTCTCACTCTCTTTCTCTCTCATTTCCTCTCCTAAACAAGCAAAAAATAAAGTGATTCAAACATTAAACAAGCAAAAGGGAGAGGGAGGGAGAGAGAGAATGCACTCTCCCTCCTTCTCCCTCTCTTTCTCTTTCTCTCCCTCTCCTATTTCCTCCCCCTCCCTCTCCCTCTCCCTCTCCCTCTATTTCTCTTTCTCTTTCTTTCCCTCTCCCTCTCCCTCTCCCTCTCCCTCTCCCTCTCTTTCTCTCTTACTCTCTCGTTTCCTCTCCTAAACAAGCAAAGAAGAAAGTAATTTAAACATTAAACAAGCAAAAGGGAGAGAGAGAGAGAGAATGCACTCTCCCTCTCTTTCTCTCCCTCTCCCTCTCTTTCTCTCCCTCTCTCTCCCTTTCCCTCTCCTTCTCTTTCTTTTCCTCTCCTAAACAAACAAAAGAGAACGATTTAAACCTTCAACAAGTAAAAGAAAGAGAGAGGGAGACTCACCAATGAGATATGGCGAGCGTGGGCGGCTTCTCTTTGCAACGAGGGCTCCTCCTCTCCTTCGCGAACAACGACGGTGGCGGTGGCGGCGGCGGCGGCGGCAGCAAGTCTCTTCCTCCTCTTCTCTCACAAAGCCTTGGCTCTCTCCCTCGCTCTCTCCCTCGCTCTCGCTCTCAAAAGGCGAAGAAAAGAAAATGAAAACGGCGCTCTGGTTTCGGCTGCGCTTTTTTTCCCTGCGGCGTCGCTATATGCGTCGCATTTGCGACGCAAATAGCGACGCATATAGCGACGCCAATTGCGACGCCAATAGCGACGCCTATAGCGACGCCGATATCCATCGTCGCTAATCGGCGTCGCTATTGCCCCATTCCCTTGTAGTGGTCCTTGCACTTTTGTAAATAAAAATTACTATTATTAGAGTTTTTTTTGGATTAAATGTATTGGAGGTTTTTAAAAACATCTTTGAGTACTTGCTTGTGATGCATAGCATTGAATAGATTAATATGCCTATCATGGATTTAATTGTAGATCTCTTTGTTGAGTAAATATCTGCCCTTTTTGATAGTCATGGCATGCGCTTGTTTAACCATGAGTGTAGTGGTTGTTTCTACATGTTAAATGTATCATTGGCTTCTTCTTTTGTAAATTTTGCCAAAGCCTTGAGTGAGATGTTGAATCTGTAATGTATGATCTTGATTGTGCATGTGAATATGCAGTTTGTTTTGGTGTGTAGTCGAAATTAGAGCAGCACATGTTGATAGTTGATTCTTAAGTGTCTTCATAGAGGTTGTTGCAAGGTCTATACCATTTGTATCTTGCTACATTGTCCAAGTGGATTGTTGTTGAATATATGCTTGGATGTATCCACCATTAAGTTTTGGAGGTCATCGTAGTTTGTGAAGTCATTGACATATGTTGATGGTTTTTGTCGAGTGACGTTTTTTATTCTCATTTAGTTTGTTGTCAAGTAGTTAGCAACATTGCGGGTTAGTAGGAAAGTGCTCGATTTGGTATTGGGTATTCTTGTGGTTTTGAGTATAAAGCTTGAACGTCTACATGCATAGTTTGATATGGTTAGATGAATTTAAATTGTTGCATATTTATATATACAAGCTACTGTTTATGTTGTGTGTACCTCATTTGGCATCCTATTTGTCTTTTTGGATGTTTTTTACATATAAAGACGAAGAAATGAATAGTGTTAGGCGGTTGGTTTATATTCAATGTATTGTAATATGTTGTTTGTGTATGAGTAATGGTGTTGGGTATGGTATTAGTGCGAAGACTGATCCTAACTATCCACAAGTTTCTTCTTTTGATTATGTGGGACAACATCACATGTACTAGTATAGGTGTGAATGCACTCCTTATGTGTAGAAGTGCTTTTTAGGTGATTACAACTCCTTATGATTCATGACAGATGATTGCATATATAAGTGTCAGTGAGAATATGGATTTATGGTACCATTTACTATTCAGTGCCTTGCATTGATGCTTGCTATGTTGCAATATGAGTTGTTGGTTGGTGGATTGTATTTCACTCTAGAGATCATTTTGTTGTTGGTTCTCTCAATATGATTGATTTTACATGTGCCATTTGCAAAACAACTATGGTAAGAATGCTCTTTTTTATCATTGTGACCGCTCTGATTGCTATCTCTTCTATCTCATGGAATAGGAACTCAATAGTTTCATGCCTCACACTCTAGACCTAAATGGAGAAGTTGGCACTCCTATGGTACATATGTGATTAGGTCGTGTTGGGTCCCAAAATTCCTATTACATGCCCAAGGCTACTACGAAGGTAACACCTTGGTGTGGTTTCCCAAACTCACATGGCATGTATGCCCCTCAATCCCAGGCTCCAAAAAATAATGGCTAGAAACGTAAATCAAAACAAGGTAAGAGGAAAGCCAAGAGAAAGGGTGCTCAATCCATGAGTGCTCCAATGGTCTATCAAATCAACTGATTGTCAATGAGCAACCAATCATCAATGAGCTCCCACCTAATAACTCTGATGTGATCACAAAGCATCAACTGAAATTCAAACCCAATAAACTTCAAAAACCATCATCACCAAACCCAATGAGAATCCCAAAGTAGAAACACCACATATCAATATGTCATGTCCAATTAAATCAAAGCCACTAGTAGGTCTTAAGCCATTACATCAACGATTATCCATTGTTGAATTGGCTTCCAATATGGCCATGGACAAAGGAGATGACCTAGTAACATGCATCCGATGATTGGACTCACTTCGCATTGTTTACTAGAAGTTACGAATGCTTGGATCTAGGCATACTTGGTGAACACATAGCAAATAAGGCACATTCCTTGTTGTGTCCTTGTTATGGGCTATTATGTCGTGACAAAAACCCAAATGGCAGGGCAACAGGATAGAACCAACAAGCTCCCATTCTCGTTCGGAGGAAGAACACAACAAATACAGCTTAGCCACTAAGACATGCATCTTCAACTAGTTGGAATACCACAACATCCATAACTTGGAGGAGCTGGTGACATCGAAAGAGAGAGTTAAAAAGACAATAGAGTAGTGCAGTCTTGCTAAGTACTTAGAGAAGGTGGGCCAAGACATAGATTATAACAAATGCACTGAATTTTTGAAAACTTTTGATGTCTAAAAGAACATTGGCATTGTGACAATCAAATAGGGAGATGCCACTAGGAGAGTGGAAGTCAAAACTTAGCTTGGAGATCATAGAGAAGGCCTTGTGGTTAGTGGACAAGCCGGAGAAGAAGCCGAAGAGAGATGTCTATGGGATGTTATGAATGGATAAGAAGAAAGTTTACATGAATGACGGAATCGGCTTGGCCGATATTTTTGAGCCCACCATCAAACTGCAAGCAAAGATGGTTCACACCCTCTTCTCGAGTCAAAGATATAACACCCTTATGAACATAAAAGGAGTGCCCTTACTTGAAAGCCTTGTAGCAAATATACTAGTTGAGGTAAATGAGAATGCTTATGTCCAAAAAACAATCCAAGCATTGGCAAAGGTGCTAGCAACAACTCCAAGGGAAATAAGAAGAGATTCTTGAGCTACAACACTAGAGTCAGAGAGGAAACAACCAGCATCTAAGGTGTCATTGACCATAGGGTTTGGAGGGGTGCTAACAGCCATAATATAGGAAGCCATGGGGGAGATAAAAAGAGTAGTGGAGGTGATTCTTGAATGATTACTGACCCAAGAAAAGCATTGATCTCCCACTCCAGTGAGCCCTTTCGCTTCATTCTCAACAAGGAATTTGGGAAAGGAAGAATTCAACAAAGTTTAGTAGGGAGGAGGTAGAACAAGTTACTAAGAAGAGAGAAGCTGGCCGCCCCTCTTAGCAAGCAAGAAAACTCAAGTGAAAGGACGGTCAACAAATAAGGGGTTTCATGGTCATAAAGCCAATGAGAAAAAACAAGAATCATTCTAAAGATTCCTATTACCACGGGAACTAGGTCCACCACCGAAGAAAATAGAGAATTACAAAGGATTGAAGAAGAATCTAGGAAAATCAAGGAGGAAGGCAAGAAGAGACAAGAGGAAGAGAAAGAAAGGCTGAGACAAGAGGAGGAGGAGCAGATAGCTCTTACCATTAGAAGATCAGTGGAGCAACCCTCCTGATCTTAGGGGTAGCCATGATGAGCCCCACACGTGAGGATGTGCCTAGCACAAGTGCTACTACAAAAGAAGCTGAGCAAAGACCAATGGTGGAAGGGAAGGAAAAGGCCCCCATGCATGCAATCCCACCAACCATGACCCCGATAATCACCCCAACACAAGGAACCGCTAAAGCAATAGGTCAATGAAATTAACGTCGTGGCTTGGATGTAGTATCTCGTAAGCAAAATGCAAGAACTTGCACCTACACTAAGCAAAGGAGCTCCACTCATCACAAGAATCAAAAGGCTAGTAGTTGATAAAAAATCATGCCAAGGGCCAAAGGTAACCCGCCTTGAAGTATCTACTACTTTGGTGTCCTCAACAATGCGCAACACAGAAGAGTATGATCAGCTGGTGAAAGAGCTTTAGAGCCAACATGACAAGATGAATGAAGAAAGAAAAGCCACACTTGTCAAGCTAGATGAAGAAAGAAACACCTTTACAACCCGCTGACTAGAAAAAACAAGGCAAATGACCATAATAAAGGGAAGTGATGGCATTAAAAGAGTCCTTAAAGGTAAGGCAGGGTGAAGAAAGTCTAAAAGACATGTATGATGAAGAAAGGGAGAGTCGCATTGGTCGAGAGGCACAATGCGCTCTCGCATATCAAGATAGGAAATGCCTTGAGGAAGAGGTCAGTAGCTTGAAGCAACAAAGAGAACATCTATCCAAAGAACTACAACATGCAAAGGTGCAAGGTGAGCAAGAAGCAAGGAGAAAGATGGTGGAGCTGCATAAGCAACTACATGTAGCACTCCACAAGTAGGCCATCTTAAGGGAACAGGTAGAGTGCTAGAACCAAGAGAAGGAACAAATGAATACATTATGGCGAGAGCAATTGCAAGTAATCACTATCCTAGCCCAATACCAGAAACAAGGATTGGAGAAAATGAAAGGAAAGGTAGAAGAATGGGTAGCTAAGAATGAGGACATGATTAAAGACTTAGCTTACCATCTGGCACATTCAAAGAGTGAATGCATTATGGTGGAAAGCAAAGCTAAAGCTGTGGAGATAGGGATGCTTGAGTAGCAAAAGGCCTTCTTGAATATTGTACTAAATGTTACTCAGACAAGAGAGGAGCAGACAATTGATGAACTCAAAAGGAAATTAGAGCTGGCAAGAAGAGCACTTAAACATGGATTACATGCTAAGGTGCCCAAACCTAGCACTAGCATGGTTGTGGAGGAACAAAGAGCTCATTTGATCACAATTGGATTAACCATGCAAGAACTTGAATTGCTAGGGAGCAAGAACAACAAGCATAGCCTCCCCTTAACGAGAAGAGAGAGCCAATACATGAAGAGAGGGTGGACTTTGAGCAAGACCACAATGAAGAAGAGCAACTGCATGAACCAAGTCCCCCACTACAAATACAAGCACAACCAGAAGAGCAAGGTGAGGAAACCATATCCCCTGAGAGAATGGTGGAAATGAGGCACAAACAGAGATAACATGTAGAGCTAGCATGAAGAAAACTCCAAGCCAAGCCATAACAAGTTCCTAATGTGGCCATTCCTCAAGGAGAGGAGTGCGATCTTGTGAACTAGAACTAGGAACTTGCAGTATGGGAGCAGTAGGAGAATTGCAGCCGACCCTTTGAATTCACCTTCACCTTCCCTCAAACACTGGATAGAGTATTATCTCCAAGGGTAGTGGAGGAAGTGATAAAGCTCTCGAAAAGGTTAGGGAAGTGATGGTCAAAGGAGAGAATTAGACACCCCACAAGGTGGCAATGGGAGGCTGCAAACTATTGGGAGAACAATGTGATGGAGGTGCCTAGGAAAGTGGAGGGGTATGAAGTACAACCAAAGTGGCAAGAAAACATCTGGGACTCTAACTTAGATGCTTGGATGGCATTCTGTATAACAGACTACCATGCGAGAGGAATAATCCTACATATATGCCCTATCTGCGGAGAAATGGAGTTGATTTCAACTAGGAGGTGCATGGTAGATATGATTTTCCTAAGATCTACAATGTAAATGCCACTTCTCCTAGAGGATTACTTAACCTTCACAAAGAGGGACCTCCGCCCATCCATAGCATGCTTCCTCACAAGGACGTCTCTTCTTACCCACATCTTGCCTTCTTCATCACTTGTAATGATCTTTGTCTTTTGAGAATCTTACTAGAGCAAATCCTACTACAAAGGAAGAGTGGTTACCACCCCTCTTTTTTGACATCAATGTAGGGATAGATAGCTGTGCAATGATCCACCTCATGATGAGAGCCACCCTTTTGCTAACATTTTGTATGGGCTTATTAGAAGATATGAGTGATAGTAGGTTTATTGGGTACACCACCCGTTTTTATCCACCATACCCCTCAATGTAAGAATCAACTTGAAGGGCTATATGCAAAGCAAAGATTTCCTAAGTAAATCCCTCAAGCCTCCCCACAACTTGGCCCTTTCCCATGAACGAGATGCCACTTAATATGCTCCCTTATAATAAAAAAAATAAAAAGAAAAGAAAAGAAAATAAGTGAAAAAGGAAAGAAAAGAAAAATAAAATTCCTTCATTTATACTCTATGAGTGTCACAACCATTGCATCTAGGGACCACCGTAGTCCCTCCCCCACTTCACAAATTAGGGCACATCAAGGGAAAAACATTTTGATAGACCTGTCTTCCTAAGTCACACACATTACCTCCCTTTACACGAACTAGGTCCTCAAGTGTGGGACAATACCTTAGGCTTACCGACCCATCTCTCAATTCAACCATCACTTGCACAATGCATTGTACGGTAATGTAGACACCCCCTAGAAAGTGCACACGTTCTTCTTCTTAAGTACATTGTGCAGCGGTGCAGCAAGCCAACAACTGCAGTGGCCTTCTTCAACCACCAATCTATCTTCGACATCAACAATCTTGAAACCTATTTCATGTAGTGTCTCTAACATGACCAACCTTCCCAAAGGCTCCAAGAGCCATTCCACACCAACCCTCAACATCTTCAACCTGTATCATCAAGTGCCATGGGATTGGCACTCACCTAGGAGGGGAGTAATGTTAACCCTCAGAAGACGAAGACGGAAAAACCAAAAAATCAAAAGCAAGAGTCTTGAGGAAGAGGTGTATGTTTAGAGGTAGATTGGAAAATTCTACCCAAATGGGGATGCGAGTAGGCTTTGGGCCCCAAGAGTCCATTTGAAAAGTTACAATGTGTAGATCCTAAGCATCCATTGACCATATCTCAGTAGGGTAAGAGTTGCTTGCTCAAATATGAAGAAGAAATAATTGTTTGGAAGATAATGCTGCATGATTTAAGGTTTGTACCCTAAGGTCTCCCAAATATTACTTATCTAGGATCTCAAGAATTCCATAGGAGGTATCGCTTCGTGGCACTGGTACATGCTTTAGTGTTTTTTGGAATATTGCTTAAGACTCTTTGTAGGTAACTATCGAGGGATTCATATGGCAACTAATTATCATGGAGCATCCTCTATCACTGTGGTGACCCTCCCTTAGTATCCCCCCCAAAAAAGTTTGATTCTTTCATTGTCTTTGAGGATCATCACTAAGCAGTCCATGCCTCATAGGTGTCATGGAGTAGCATCTATTGCTTGGCAGTGACTCTCTCTAGTTCATGGTTTAGGGTTCATGGCACGTGGTCCCTCTTGCCCAAGGCATAAAGTATATTAGGTGCACTTTGCAGTACTCCTTGAGCTATGTAGGATAAAATGCCAGATGCAACCTACAATACTACACAGGTGCTTCCAAATATTGGTTTGCAAAACATGTGAGAGTTGGAGGATAGGACCATCTCAATAGTCCTCACACTTCAAGAGATTGCCAAAGACTTCCTCATAAAATTTTTTGGAGACACATATTTCATTGATACCCATGCTCTCATAGGATGATGGTCATGCCTAGGGATTTCTATAGCTTGTGCCACTAGCAACTTTGCTATGACAAGGTTCTGAATCACGTAGAGATCTCACATTGATGCATACTAGAGATTCTTGCTATCCCATCTCTTGAACAACAAGCTAGATTGAGATCCTCTCTCTCCCACTATAGGGGCACATGCTTGCAAGGAGTAGTAGCTCGAGGATCCCCTTAACCCCACTTTGATTCCAAGCCCTAACTCGAGCCTCAACCTAATCCCTAGATCCAACTGGAGTTTTAGCCCCAGCTTGAGACCAATTCCTCACTCAAGCACCTATATGGACTTGAAGGTGTCACATGAAAGTGAGTCACTCTTGCATCCTCCATGAGCTACCAATACCACCTAGGACTGGTGGTAGGCTCACCTTACTATGAGGGAGACCAAGAGGCCTCCAATGCCCAGAATGCAACTATCAAGGGATAGAGACTCCCCCTCACTAGCTAAAGGTATATCCCACTCAAGACCCTTAAAAGACATGTGAGAGGATGTGAAGGAGTATAAATACTCAATGAAGAAGGAATAGAAGGATCCATCACGGATGGAAGAGGAGATAAAGCGGAGGAAGGAAGAGATGCAGGGGAATAAGTTGAAGATGAACGAGGGGTCCTAATAGGTTAATCATTGATGAGATGAAGAACCACCTACATAAGAAGCACAATCAATCGAATCATCAAAGACCACAACCTCATCGAAGATTACATTTTTGCAAACCATCATTCTTTTGCATTTGCAAGTTGTAGAGCATGTAACCCTTTGTGTTGTGATGTAACCACAAATATAAGCTTCTTCAACTTTGATTGAAGCTTCCTCTTTCTTCTTGTCCACATGGACATAAGCATTGCACCCAGAGATGTGAAAGCGGGATACAAAAGGCTTCTTCCCAAAGAAACACTCATAAGGAGTCATATCTTGCAATATTGAAGTTGGAGACCTATTGTGGATGTGTATTGCTATAGCAATTGCCTTGCCGTGGAGAGAGTGAGGTAGACTTCTATGCTCTAACATTGATCGATGCATCTCAAGCATGGTCCAATTGGTGCACTCCACCACACCATTCTCACATGGTGCATTTGGATGGAGTATTCCATCTAAAAATCATGATTCCTGCAAAACTTAGAAAAAATATTAGAATAAAACTTACTGTCAAGGTTAAAACACCTCAAAACTTGAAAGTTGTTTGCATTTTTGTAGACACCTTCTAGTTGTAGAAGCTAGAGGTATATATCACACTTGCACTTGAAGAAGTATGACCACATATATATGTTGAAATTAAAAAAAACATCAATTACTTGGCCTTCCCAAGGGAGGCAGTGCCCATAGGTTTGCATAAGTTGGTGTGCACTAACTTGATCAGTGTAGTAGCCCTTCAAGAAGCAATCTATGGATGAGGCTGCCTAAGCTACTTGCCCTATGGAAGGAAATGCTAGGAGTCCCTCCACTAGCCTCTCTTTTAAGAAGCCTTGCATATGGAGTCAAAATTCAAGTGCCCATAATTAGCATGCCAAAGTAGCCCAAGCTCATGGAAAGTCCATTCAATAAGGGCATTGAGCTCATAAAGCCCACCCTCCCAAGTATCTTCCCCAAAGAATAGAACTTGCGTATGCATCCATTATTTGTGAAACTTTCCCTCAATTTTCAATTATCCTTGCTTTCTTTAATTATTTTGAAAGTCTACAAACACTTCATTACTCAAAATATCTTCATAGTTATTAATATTCTCTAACACCATGTGAAATGTACCTAACCCACGTCATTGCCTAGGGGTAATCATTAGTAGTCATCATTAAGGATCCTATCTCAGCCATTCAGACTCCACTAAATTCTTGAATTTTACAAGTTGGGTAGCCCTAGGTCTATCCCACAATGAAGTGCCTTGCTTCTAACACATGAGGATTGACCTGAGGTCTCTATGGCTCCTAGGCCTCTAAAAAGTAAACTAACACACAGTCTCACAAAAGGTCACTTTGCAACCAAACACAACTTAGAGGCGGACTAGCACCACACTTGGTTCAAAAAGAGAGAGAGGAGGGGGAGTAGAGTATCAATCCATTTGACCTTTTGGCATAAGCTTACTCTGGCCCCCTAAAGCAGTGCTTAGTCAGTTTCTAAGATATTGACCTTAGATAGTCATAATTTAGCTTTATTCCTATTTGTTTCTATAGTAGGAAAGCACCTGACTAATTAGGTCCACCCAGCCATCAAGTGCTCCCATAGGGGAAGCTGCTCACCCACTTCGTACACATGCACTCGAGAAAGTTTTAGTTATCTAAACAAGGCATGCTATGCAATTCTCTAACATTCACAATCAACTTCAACATTAGTTAATCCTTAGCACAAGGTTCATTATACTTTTGGTTAGGCATGTGTATACAAAAACAAGCATTTCTTTCAAAACACTTTTCTTGATAATTCCAAATGTTTACAATCCCCATATTTTGCTCCTAAAGAACCACGAATACAAAAAGATTCACCCTTCTAGAGGGCAATCGTCCTTTCCTTAACTAGTGTCAAGCCTAGGATACCCACCGCATTGAACTCAAAGTGGATCTCTTGTCCTATCACATGATTGGACATGAAGATTATTATATCGATTAGAGCCTTGCTAGTTATTGCTTTGCCATACGAAAACTTCCATAATGTGACCCCTACCTAGATGTTCATAGGTAGGCATAACCAACTCATGGTGATGGAGCCCCAAAAGTGAGTCCTTGGGAAGGTGTAATGCTAATCGATCCCCTTTGATAGCTAGAAGCACAAACTTTAACTAATAAATCATTTATTTCCATGGAAGTCATAACCAATCATTTGTTACTTTGGCAATCATCTGTTTGAAAACAAGATGGTAGAATGATACTATCCAACACTTAGGATTTCTATATACAAAAATATTTAGACTCAAATCTAGAAATAATTGCATAATAATTTAGATTGATATTTCTATCAATACTTGACCAATTTTTTTAAAACTCAATATATATAAGCATAGTTTTTTTGTTCTCAAGGACACCATAACTTTAGCATTTTCTAGTTATTTAAATTATCGAACTTAAATGTTAAATTTTTGAATAGCAAATATTTCCATAATATTTTGTCTATTTTGTGCAACTATTTGTAGATGGATTTCAAATAGTTATTGATCTAATTTCTCTAAATTTTTTATTAATTAATGTTGCTATTATTTTTATATAAGTTTCTCTAATCTTTTTAGGCTAAATAGTGAATACTTGCTTTTTCTAATAAAATTTTCACTATGTTATATGTCACTCTAAATTTTTAATAATATTCCTTAGCATTTCAATTAAGTAATCATATGTTTGAATTTTAAATATTAAACTTGGCTCTTACATGATCAATGTACACTCTATTTTCATAGCAACCATCTACTCTCCTCTCTCTCTCCCCCCCAAGTAAGTAAGAGGCAAATAATAAAAAACTTTTAATAGGTTCACTTCTTTCCTCCACACGCTTTTGAAGGTTCAAAGATGGCCTCAAGATATGAGCAACACTCTCTTTATCCACTCCTGTAGCTCCTTCACCACCAATCCACTTCTCAAATTCTCCATGAAAGATGAGAAGATAGAGAAGAATAACATTATAGAGAAGAGCTTCATCACTTTTGGTCCCTCAATTTTCTCATGCTCTCACCCCCTCACACACAACTTCACTCTTTTCCCTCTCACCGCACATGCAAAGAATAGAGGAAATACAAGAGAAGAGGAGAGTTTCACTCTCTCAAGTTTCTCACTCATGGTTTCACACCCTCACTCTCACTCATTCTCATGTTAGTACACAAGAAGATTGATGGAAGCAAGAAGAACAAATGAGACTCTTAAGTTTTCACACTAGAATGATCATTTGTGTTCACTTTTTAGCTTTTATATATGGGTTGGGGATTTAGGGTTCCCTTCATAAGTTGGGCACCCTCTCCTCTTTTTGGATTTTCAACCGATCTTCTCTACTTTATATAGACACCTTGAGTTAATTGGACAAATCTCTTCAAGTGAATAGAATATTACTACTTGCAACCTTTTATGGCTATGGGTCTTCCTATCAACTTTGAGATATTTTACAATTTGCACAAGAGTGAGCCCAACTCTCAAGTTGATATTATAACAATAGGAGAAAACTATCATCAAATCTATGTCCATCACTCATAGCATCCTAAGCTCTACTCAAGGAATCATTGCTTGTGGAGAGTCAACTTGATGCCTTAGTGGACATGCTCATCGACCTTGGCATGAACTCTCAAACCTTCATTGCCCCTTGAGCCTTCGCATGGGTCTCCACTAGCCTTGGTAATGTCACCATGAAAACATTGCATGATGTGCTGTCAATACTAAAGGGAAGGAAATGGTAGAATTTTTTGGTCTAGGGCATAGGCTTCAATGATCAAGCCCATGTAGTCAAAGGAAAGAGCATTATGTGGTTACTACTTCTAGGTCCATGTGATTACTACTTCCTAGAAATAGCTTTATGCGGAGGATAGCCTCTACAATTGCTACTTCCAAGTCTACTTCTCTAAACTCTCTCTCTTTTTTACTCCACATCCTTTCTTGCCACAATTGTCACCTCTTCACTTGTAATAAGAAACGGCAATAATTTCCTCTTAACTTTTCCTCTCGCTTTAGCATATAGGCACATATTTTCCTTTTTGACTTGTGAGTAAGGGCAATAATTCGCTCGGGTTTCCTCTTGGATCTTTTCCTTTTTCCTTTGTGACTCTCATTAGGTACATATTTCCCTTTTTCTCCTTCCTCTCTATTCTTTCCACTGAGGTGCTTCGAGTGTTGGCTACATGTTCACCTATCTAACAAGCCAATTCTGCCCTTTCTCTTTTGCCCAACCACTCAATTTCTCCCTCTATTGCCTTCAAAAATATCCAAAATACAATTTAAGCATATTTAATTTACAACAATTGTCAATGGATACCTTTATGCTCTATATTGCAACAAATCAATGAGTGCTTTAAGGTTTTTATTGACTGTAAAACTATTGCCTAATCCAATCCATTTAAGACAACAAATTGTCTTCAATCATTTTCTTGCAAATCTAACTTCCTACTTATCCTATTCTAACTAGGTGGGTTTTTAATCAAGCCCAATCAAAATATTAGCGCCTCACCTCTCACTCCCAATGTCAGTGCATAGGCCTCTTATTCCACTACTTGATGGAAATGTAAGCATCCTAGAGCAATTGATTCCATTTGTATCTTAGTGTCCAAGAGGTTTTGTGATAAGCCACAGTCCATAGGGGATAAAAAATGATAGACAATATGAAAGAAAGATTCAAGAGAACCAAAAGAAAATTATATATATAGACTTTGAACACTATAGATCCTCTTGAATTCCAAACACACACTTCTATTAGAAGCAAGAAGCCCTATCTCCAAGCCCCGAGGAGTGCCATCCTGTCTTGAATTTCATGCAACTTGATTCTGCTCTAACATTAATATACGGACTTAGAATATAGTTGTCAGAGTACTCAAAAGAATCAAAATAGGTATGCTGGTCTGCAAGTCAATGCAAGCAAAATTGTAAAAATCATCTATGAATAGTTGAATATTCACTTTTCATAAAATGCACTACTTTTTTTGATATAGTTTTGGCTTTAAATGACATGTAGTAGTTGAGCATAGACTTAAGTTAACCCTAGTCATGTCGTGTTACTTATTTTACCAACAAAAGAATTGGGTTCTTCATGATACATTTAGACTCCTTACCTTAGCATTACAAGGCCGTCAACTCAAGTCTTTATTCACCCTAATTGATGGAAAGTAATACAATCATGGAATAGTTGTGCAACCTTCCACACTAAGCAACCCAAAACATACTTATAATAACACTGACTTTGACACCACTGAACAACTAACACACAATTATTTTGCAAGGTTTTTCTTGAGTGGATGTGCAATGTCATGACATCCACCCCCTTTGAACCTACACATCCCTTGAATGTGCCACACTATATAGCCACCCAAATCAAACACCCATTTTATCATCACCTCACCGCTAACATATGCATAATCAATTGTCCATTAGGATCAAACACCCAAGTCACCAGTAACATCCAGTACACATACCAAACCCAATTTCGCCCACCTTAATCATAAGGCATTATGAGTGCATGACTTTCCTCTATCATTAAACCCTCCACAACCAAATCCATGAGCTCAATAGGTCCTCCCGAATCAAGTGGTAAATCAAAATTCTATCGCAATATGTTATATCCAGCAATGTTCCCTACATAAACTCTTCCCCCCAACTTTATCCAAGCATCAAATGCATATTCTTTCACTTTTTTATCCATAGTTTTGTACTTATTGTCAACCATAGCCTTTGTTTGCTCCTTTGAAAAACTCAATTCATGCTACATATGCACAGTACTAAACTATGAGGCTGAAAATAATCAGCCTTCCACCTTTAGGCTACATAAAAATAGCTCTACACTCTATTGGTCGAGATGCCTCAACCCTCAAGAACTCTCGTGATGATGGCTGAAAATGATCACCATCTCTTCTCTTTGCTAAAATGCTTCAACACTCAACTCTATTTGTTGAGATTCCTCAAGTTTTAACTCTCTCTATTGCATAAAATATGCAAACATAGAATACATGTCTAGGGAATGCACTAGTACAACACCAAAATAGCTCAAATCCTCATTTATAGCATTTTCTCAATTTTTGCCACACTATCTACACAAGTCAAACCATCATACATGCCATCTATATGCTCATCATCGTGCAATATACTTGGCTTCTTGAATTTCTTCATTCTCTTACATATGTACTACTTAGTAGCTCTAGGCATGTCTGAAACCCTCTAATAAGAAACAAAACTATCAGTACAAAGTCCAACAAAACTAGAAGAAAAAACTCCACTACAAGGAGGTCAAAATTGATCCCACCTCATAGGATAGTGGTACCTAATGAAAATCCAAATCTATCACATAGATAGAGGAATATCACGGAAAAAATATTTGGCCCTAGGATGGTTTACACACACTGTCACATGAATAAAGCTGTCCTTGTTCCATCTCTACTACAAACTCATGCATAAGCAAAACCATCATCCATCACTTTTGTCTCCATACGCGCCTCTGTAATAAATGGCTAACCCAATATAACATCATATGAGAAAGTGTCTTGCACAAAGAAATGAAAATCCTCCTATACAACACCTATAGATATCCTAACATTTAGACATGTAGCATACACTTCCCTTATAGTATTATTAGTAGCTCTCATCCACCAACCATGTTCCACATCCAACTGACTACTTTTCACTCTCATAGACTTTACGCACAATAACATTAATCTTTGACCCATGGTCAAGCAAAGCAATATATAGAGTAGCCTTCTCACCTAATTTGATCATTGTCTCTGTGGTCGCATGAGCCCACTGGCTATAAAAGTGACTACTATGAGATACCAAGATAGGTGTGTCATCATCCACATAATGCATTGGCTAAGCATTCTTTACAATATCCGAATATACTATAGCATTCTCTTCATGAGCCTCATCCTCACTCTCATCAAACAAATCTTATATCTAGATACCTTGTCCTTCTACAATCTGCACTACCTACCTCTTCTTCTTTATGATATTTATGAGCTTCTCATGGAATTTCCTCTTAGCTATTCCCAAGATTTTGCCTAAAGTGAACTCCACTTTACTATTTAAATTCCAATCTTCAAGCACTCTCTTGAGGTCTATAGCATTCTTAACATTTGAAAAGAACTTATAACTAGTTGTTTCTTGGGTTATGCATTGTACTTCTTCTCTTTTCTCTATGCATCATCCATAGCCTGCTCACAATGTCATCTAGGAGGGAGAGTAGTAGACTCACCCCCTCTAGTCTTCTTGTATGTACTAGAAGCATCATTATCATGCCTTCTCTTCTTCTCAATAAGTACCTCATCCCCTTGGGTCTTGGCTAGGTGTGCATAAATAGAGTAAGTATCCACTGGTGCATCCCATCTAGTCTCTTTCCTTATGTTTTTCCCTAAACTAGATAGCTCTATGATTGTAGTATTTTACCTTTGTGTGCTATATCTAATGCAAATTCCATAGTTCTAACTTAGTTTGCAGTCCCTTCTCAATCTACATACCCTATGTAGAAGCATCACCTCTAGCCACATATGAGGTCCACACGACCATATCCTCAAGAGTCTGTTTCATTCCTCCTTTGCCAAAGTTTGGTGTCATAGGCATAATAGTCTTTGTCAAGCATATTTTATTTTTAGACCCCCCAAAATAGCAAATTATTTCTCCTTGTATCCTTGAAAAATCACAATCCTTGCACAGGTGCTCAGAATTGTCACACCAAATACATCTCCAAGCATAATCCCTTCTCGAAGGCACTTGTGAAGGACCTGCTCTTTTAGGCATAGTGATTGGCCTTGCAATTTTGGAAATATCAAGCTTTAGATATCTTCTACCTTTGATTGCCTCATCCATACCTTTGTTCTAGAATGGTAGAGCTGTAAAAGCTGGTGGTATAGACATAGGTATAGGGATGGGTGCACGTATGGAATAGGAGATACAATACCATTCTACAATCTAGACTTCCACATCTTTTGCTTCACCAAAGTAGTGAAATCATTCTTTGTATCTTAACAATTAATCTTGAGACCCATAGGCTAAAATCCGTCTTCCAGGAACTCTCCTAGTTGTGCTTAAAGTGCTACATCCATAGCCTATAGGAATAATTCCACCTTCTTGAGCTCTAAGGTCACTTGACCAGTAGCATCCATCTCATTAAACCTTGACTCAAACTCTTGTAGAGCTCTATCACCATCAAGCCCTTTTTTGACTTGTGTATCCAATCAAGGAAGTTGTGCCTCATATCCATCCCAATATCTTCTAGGAAATACTATTCCTTCAAGGCTTTCTTAAAGGTAGAGGCCAAGTAGAACTCAAAGCATAAAGCTCATAAATGCATGGCTTAAGGGGAATAGTCACCAGCTACACAAAGTATTGGCTCATCATATGTGCTAGCACACCAAAGAACCCCATCTTTGATTCATAAAGCTTCAGATAGATTGAGACATTGTGACCTTCAAAGAGCTTCTTTTGACTTTTCACCACTTCCATAGCCTTGACAGTTGTAACCTCATGTCATGCATTGGCTTTAAGCTACATCTGTTACAACATCTGCTACTAATGGTGTTGTTGGTGTTGTTGGTGTTGCTACATGTATGCATTAAAGGTTCGTAGAAGCTGCTTCAACTCATCATTAAATCCCAATACACTTCCTAAAAGAGGTTCTTCTCCCAACTTGCTAGTAATCAGGACATGGCTTTCGCATCAACTTCACCAGCGATGTTGAAGGGGTTTTGTGGTAAGCCACAATCCGTAGGGGACCAAAAAGAAATGACAAGATGGAAGAAAGATTCAGGAGAACCAAAAGAAAATTTTATATATAGACTTTGAACACTATAGATCCTCTTCAATGCCAAACTTTGCTAGAAGATAGAAGCCATGTCTCCAAGCCCTAAGGAGTGCCATCTTGGTCTTGAAAATCATGCGACTTGATTAACTTTAATATACAGACTCTGAATATAGTTGTCAAGGTACTCAAAATGATCAAAACATTTATGACCTACAAGCCTATATGAGCAAAATTACAAAAATCATCTGTGAATAGTCGAAAATCGAGTTTTCATAAAATGCACTACTTTTATTTTACATGTTTTGCTCCAAACACCATGTAGCACTTGAACATAGACATGAGTTAACACTAGTCATGTCATGTTACTTGTTTTACCAACAAAAGATTTGGGCTCTTCATGAACCATCCAAACTCCTTGCCTTAGTATTATAAGACCCTAAAGTCTTTATTCACTCTAATTGACAAAAAGTAATATAATCATGGAATAGCTATGTAGGTTTGGGATTTAGGGTCCCCTCCATAAGTTGCGTACCCTCATCTCTTTTTGGATTTGAATCGATCCACTTTATGCAGACACCTTGAGTTAATTGGGCACATACCTTCAAGTGAATAGAAGATTACAACCTACAACCTTTCATGGCTATGGATCTTCCTATCTACTTCAAGATATTTTACAACTTGCATGGGAGTAAACCCAACTCTCAAGTTGATAATACAACAATAGAAGTGCAACCAAAATTATTCGGAGTATATTAATGATAGATATTGTGGATGGTAGTTCCCAGAATAACATGATGCAATCTAAAAAAATATTTCATTCTTGATGTGGGAGCTCTTGCTCAACCGCCAAGACCCTCGGACCGCTTATTGTTTCAAGCATTCCAAGCCGAGCACTAATGGCTACCTCTCATATAGCCGATGTGCCATCCATATCTATGGGTATAGTGAGATTACCTCCATGCCGACCTCCTCTCTCACACACTCCGGTAGCTCCACGATCCAAGTGCAAGCTTCATGCAAGCTCCATCCTCAAGCTCCACGCTCCAAGCTCCATTGCCGCGAGCAAGCCAAGAGAAGAGAAGAGAAGAGAAGAAGAGAGGAGAAGATGGAGAGCTTCTCCTCCCTGGTCCCTCACCCTCACACACTCACTCCCTCACACTCTCACACTCCCTCTCTCAAGCACAAGCTCAAGCAAGCAAGAACAAGAAGTAGAAGAAGAAGAGCAGAGCCACTTTTGGCCACACACAAGAATGAGCTTCTCATTTCACTTTTTGGCTTTTATACATGCCCTACTCCTCCTTGGGCGGTCATCCTCTTTTTACATGACCGGCCATTGGCCTAGGTCCTCTTTTCCTATTTCCTTCCTATCCTTATTGCTTCTTCTCCACCGCCCGTCTATCTTTACAATTTGCACAGGAGAGAGCCTGGCACTCTTTTACAAGATTTCAGGGTGCGCCTTTGTATTTTAAAATATACCTTTCCCCTTTTGCATTTGCCTTGGACTTTTAAGGTTGCCATTGTGCTTTTGGCCTTTTTTCCTCTTCTTTCTTCAGTCGGGCTACCTTTTTTCTGCCTTTGCCCTGCGTATTTTTTATGTCCTTTTGCTTTCTTCGTGTTGGGGTTAACATTACCCCCTCCTAGACGAGTGACAGTCCCATGGCACTCTTCGTCGAAGGTAGCATGCAGAGCTTGCACCATAGACATGGGTGGAAGGGATTGTTGTGGTTTGCCTTGGAGGAGTTCTGATGTTGGTGCAAATGAAGGTCATTGGTGGCACTTTGCTATTCTGATTGGCTAGTGATATGATTGTTGTAGGTGGTGATAGGGCTACTCTTTGTTGGGAATGGTCACTCATAGCTGGCACGAGTGTTGGTGTTCTCGGGATGCTCATGGTGGATTCTGCTCGTGATGATTCTCTGGTGGTCTTGCATGCTGAAGTAAAGGACAAGAGTTCAGAGTTGAGTGTTGAGGTAGAGCTGACAGCGCTTTGGTTGGAGTCTTTAATACCTGCAATTGGAAAACCTCTCATGTGGTCTCTCCCTAAGGGGTAGTGCTAGTCTTCTTATCATGCACAAGACATATTTTAATTAGTTTGGGAGACAGGTCGAGCTCTAAGCGAGCCTGGAGTATTGTCTTGCACTTGAGGACCCAAACCGTGTATAGGTTGTAGTGTGAATATTAAGTGAATACACGTGTGTATTTAGGTATTACTTAGTTAGAAGACTGTTGGCGTGGTTCCTTGTATAGCAATGGGTCAGTGAAGCAAGGGGCTAAGTTGATGGAAAAATTTATTAATGAAGACGGGGAGTACACTTGAAGATTGCTTGAGACATAATTATGGTCTTGTCAAGGCAATGTTGCATAATTGAGCTCCTTGATGTCTTAGCTTCTCGTAGCTAGTGGCTACTTGTAGTGCTTGAAAAGTATGGTGTACTTTTGCATCATCTTTCATGCCTTGCTTACCACTGTTGATTGTAATGGCATTGAGATGGAGTGCAAAAGAATTGTGCAAGTGGTTCAGGGTGATAGGTCTAACCAAAGGCGAGGTGAGCTCCCTAGGTATGTCTTGCCCTTGATGTGCCCTAAACAATTGTAGGGGATGTACAAAGGGCTAGGGGATTAAGGACGGAGCCAGCCGACCAAGGTCACTGGATGTACCTAATTTGAGGACCCCTAGGTGCGGTGCTGTGATCGTGTGTGCTTTTTTTTTTCATTTCTTTCTTTCTTGCTTTTTTCTCTTTTTTCTTTTTTTCTTTTTTGTGGAAAAAATGAATACAATCAATGCCATACATTGAGGCTGTTAGCCTTTCACTTGGATTGAGAAATCTTGGGATCCAAAGGCTATGAAGAATGGATATTATAGAGATGATTGTGTCACCAGCCTTGATGCTAGAGGAACTATTGTTAAGATGAAGAGATACACTTGAGATTTTGCAAACCTCTTTGTAACATGTGAGACATCGAACAATTGAGGTAGCACTTGGAGTGAGCTATGTAGGACAAGGGCAGATCATCTTGCGAATTGAATCCTAGATGATGAAGAGACGTTCGCCCTTGTTGAGAGTGTGGCTCCTGCCCGAACATAGAGTTTGGCCAAGAAGGAGGGGGTAATCGATGATTATGCTTTGGCCATTCTCAGTTGCAATATGTGCTTTCTGCAGAGGTGTCCTTGGGTTCTCATCCAGTGGCGCTTTCATCATGGCTTTTGTTTGTTGGTATTCATGTCACTTCCTCCATAATGGTTCTTTGTGGGGTTGGTGGTCTTGTGGTGACTTGGATATTAAACACTTCTAGACATTGACCTGTGTCATTCTGCATTCACTTGGAAAGGCATGAGAGCACATGCAAGTCACATGCTTCAACCATAATGAAAATGTCTCGCTAAACAAGACATCGCCAACCTGAATTCCTTAGTTTTGACTTGATGTGTATCACCTACACTTGGTCATCATTGCTCATGGGGTGTGTTGGCCTTTGCTTCTTTTGATATTATTTACACAGTCATAAAACACGTTGTTTATTTATGTACATGTTCATGAAACCATGTCACTCCGTGAGGGTAAAAACCAATTGTAGAACTTCGGATTGTACTGGAGCGTGCCACATGCATCTAGTACTCGTGGCAGCTTACTCAATACCGATAGATATTTTGCAACATCGAGTAGCATGGAACCTTGTTCGAGTCTACTGGCAACATGTAACTCCTCCTCAGTAAGAACCTTATCAGACAGAGAGTTCTCTTGGCTAGTTTCAGCTAAGTCTTTATCCCGAATGACAGTCAGCACTCAAAAGGAAGTTGGTGCCACATAGGTTGGGTCTCTTTGAGACCGCCATTTGCCCAATCGCTCTTCTGAGACTGTCATGATCTAGGCTCCTAGTTCGGCCATTGTGTTAACCCTCAAATGAACGAAGGTGGAAAATCCAGAAAAGCTAAAGCAAAAGACAAAGGCCAAGGCAAAGCGAAACGGAATACAAAGACGCACAAGGAGAAAAGTCTTAAATATGGGAGAAAGGTGCGCAAGGAAAAGTGCAAGTCAATATTTTCGTAAAAAAAAGCGCAAGCGCATCATGGTTTAATTCAAGGAGCGCCAGCTCTCACCCATGCAATTTGTAAATGTAGATGGGAGGTGGAAAGAAAGCTAGGAAGATAGAAGGACAATGGGAAAAAGGGCCTAGGCTACGGCCGGCCATGTAAAAAAAGGGGAAAAGGGGATGACTACCCAAAAGGGATTTAGGGTTTTGTATATAAAGTTGAAAAGTGAATGAGAAGCTCATTCTTGTGTGTGGCCAAAAGTAGCTCTCCTCCTCCTCTTCTTCTTCTTCTTCTTCTTCTTGCTTGCTTGAGCTTGTGCTTGAGAGAGGGAGCATGAGAGTGTGAGGGAGTGAGTGTGTGAGGGTGATGGACCGGGAAGGAGAAGCTCTCCATCTTCTCCTCTCTTCTTCTCTTCTCTTCTCTTGTCTTGTCTTGCTCGCGGCAATGGAGCTTGGAGTGTGGAGCTTGAGGATGGAGCTTGCTTGAGGCTTGCACTTGGATCGTGGAGCTACCAGAGTGCGCGGAAGAGGAGGTAACTCGATCGGCATGGAGGTAAGCTCACTACACCCGTAGATATGGATGGTGCGTCGGCTATGTGAGAAGTAGCCATTAGTGCTCGTCTTTGAACGCTTGAAATAATAAGCGGTCCGAGGGTCTTGGTGGTTGAGCAAAACTCCCACATTTTGGTTCCGTTGTGCCGGGACAAACGGATTCAAGCCTTGAGCACTTGTGCGCTTCAAATCGAGCATTGGAGTAGGGTTTTCCCCGAACCGGTGCTTGAGGTAGATAGGTAGGAAGCGAGGGAGTTTGAAGAGGAATTCGATCTCCTTAGCAAGTAGGTTTTTGATTTGTTGTTGAATATTAGAGTAGAACAATCTATCTCCATCTCTGGTTTTGATTTTTGTTGCATTAGGTTAAGGTTAGGATAGGAAAAAAGAAGGAAAACAGTAGGGTTTTCTATTGCTATATAACAGGCCGAAACAGGGAAATATGGGCACATATCTAGATTTCTGGCTGGTAAAGTATGAGGGACCAACCTCTGAGGTCACAGCAGGTTGGAATGGGGCAATAAGAGGCCCAAGGAACCAGGACAGGCCACATTTGACATCCGACCCTCTGAGAGGAGAGTAAGCTTGAGAGCCAGGGGGAGAGAGAAGAGAGAGAGACCTGTGGGGAGATCGTTAGCATGCTGGTCGATTCGAGCACCACACCATTTTCAGGTACGCCAGGCATTTCCCTGTTTGGCTTTGCACTTAATTAGGCGGCTCGGCGTGATTTGGTGAAGCAGACATCAGTCTAAAGCGTCGCGTGCAACTCGCGGGCCATCGGCCGCGCAGTCGGACCGGTTCACCCAAGTCCCAAAATAGGATTGCCCTATTTCTGGAATCGGACCGTCTGACTCTGAAAATTGGACCTCTCCAAAAACCGTTCGACTCTGAGAGTCGGACCACCCAGAGTCGGAGACCACCCAGGATCGGACCAGTCCCAAAGTCGGACCACGTATCAAAATCAGACCATTGGTCCTAGCGTAAAAATCGGACCACTTTTTCGATCCGACTCCCGGAGTCGAACCGTTCAACTACGAGAATCAGACCACCCTGTCCGATCCACTTCCTAGAATCTAACCACTGCAAGAATCGGACGTGACCAAAATCGGACGTGACCAAAATCGGACCACTAGGCCGATCGGACCAACCCAAAATCGGACGTCCGATTTTGATAATCGGACTCCTGAAAATCGAACATCTGAGAATCGAATAGAAAGCTGCCAAAATCGGACAGGTATCTAGAACACAAATTTTGACACATCTAAACCTCGAAATTGACCCCAAATGCTATGTAGACCTAAAGACACATCACAGATCCATCACTAGGCTGAAACTTAGAGCAAGTAGTTCAAAATTCGGCGATAAACGGTCTCCCAAACTGCACATGGAGTTTACTATAACGGCCCCCTCCGCACCTCCCCCAAGTAGGTTGGAGAGAAAACTCACGCCGTGATAGGTCCTCCAAATTAGACCCTAGTGTAGTAATGGCTCTATATGAGCATGGATTGTCACTTGCAAAAGAGCAACCAAAAGCCCGTACCCGAACAAAGAGAAATAGAGACCCTAGAACATCAATGGGCCAATCTAGCCAACAAGGGAAAAAATGCCACACTGTAAAAACACACACGTGTTGCATTAGGACTGCATCTAGTCAAAGCGGAAAGCAACAACATCAAGCAACAACAGCAAGAATGACTAGATATGACAGTCCTAACGATATATGCTCCTTGAATAGCATTGCACTGATGATCCAAGACACCAGTGGAGAATCCACATCTGTCGTGCAGTTGGGGACTCAAGGGCATTTGTCAAAAGGCCTAAATTTACAAGCCAAGACCCGGAAGACGAAGACATAGTACCACCTGCTTATCTTAGGGTCAAACTCACGGTGAAAAGAGAGCACACTATTGATGCTCTGATTGATGAAGGAGCAGATTTTAATATCTTGACCTATGAATCATGGACCCTACTAGGCCAACTAGAGCTCACACCGACTAGTGCAACTCTTAGCCCTTATGGGGGACACCCACAGGCACTCATAGGAAAGTGCAAAATCCTTGCGACAATTGAAATGGAAAGCTTGCCTATCCTATTTCATGTTCCTCCAAAAAGTGCTAGCTGTGGGAAAGAAACCCTCCTAGGAAGACCCTTCAAAAGGGCGACCAAGTGTGAAGCTGACTATGTAGCACAGAGGATACACCTAACACTGCCGGATGTGAGGATAGTCACAACCTTTAGCAAGGGTGACCTCATCAAACCTCGAGGGAAAGGCAAGGAAGGTGCTGACGTAACAGTCAAGCCTACTAACGAGAGCAAGGACTTCTTGGAAGAGTTGATACAAGCACAGATCGAACTACGAGAACCAGTGAGTGAGGCCATGCCTGAAACAAGAAGGTCAAGAGACAATGCCAAGGACAGGCTTTGGACTCACAAATATTGTAGAAGACCCCAAAAGAAGCCCAAGCCTTATAGACGAAGACATCGATGGAGGGTCAGCACAACGCCGTGATGGATATCCAAAGCGCTGCTATGTGCTCAAGGTATTACGCAGGTAATCGATAGATTTGGATACTGAAACCCCCTACTAATCCACCTCTATCAGCTAAAGGCCAGATTGCACCAAAAGCAATGAGGCATAGGAGGAAACCTAAGAGAAACGATAGGTCTCGAGGCAAGAAACCAAACATGAGTGTTCGAAAGAAAGAGCCTCAGCCTAGCATGCTTAATAAGCAGATGTCATATGTAACCATTGAGCGTGCACAAAGACCATTAGTGCTCAAGGTGCTTTTGACTTTCCAAGAGGATAATGAGCACCAGAGGCACAGCGCTGCTCATGAGAAGGCTGATTGCTCAACAAAGCAGATAGCACAAACATCTAATAACAAATCGTTCAGCCAGTGCCAAGTCCACCTACAAGTCCTAGATCTCCTACACCCTCTTTTTCCAAACGGACACAGGAAGCGCTACAGCAGTCGTCAAGGGCGACTACTCAATCCCAATCTCTATCTCCATCTAAGCTTCCAAATGTCCAAGAGGTGGGACATGACACCATCTATAGCTCTCGGCCCAAGGATATGCCTGAGCAACCTAATGTGACTAGATCAACTCATTCTCGATCTACACAGATGAATGCTCAAAGGGAAACAAAAGACACCACCACTTCCGATCGCCCTAGGGACTTGACACCGCAATCCACCAAGGGTAGCCAACCCACTGGACTAGCCACTACTACTTCCAACCAGGGATCACAGCAGTTACAGCCCTTGGCCGTGACAATGCCCCTTGTGGAACATGTCCTTAGTAGTTTACCTGTGGAGGAGGTGTCGCAACCAACTTTCTTGACAACTCTAGCACCTCCAAAGTGCCTAAAGCCTAGGCTGGAGGAGTTAAACACAAGGGAATCGAATGAAGAGCCAAACTCCCCAAAAAGAGAGGCAATTGTACCCTCACAAGCTACCAAGGCTATTCAGCAGGTCGCTGGTATATCCCATGAGAACACACCAGAGAGAGAGACTGTTGAGGCCCAACCAAGCACATCAATGGTTGACCTGGTCCAGGGTCCTGAGTCGTTGAGAGATACACCTACACTGACCATGAAAAAGAGGAGAAAATAACAAAAACAACAGCAGTTGCAGGTGGTTGTGGACCCCAAGAACATTGAGACAAAGAGCACTGGAGAGTTGAGGAATAAAGCATCGAGTCCATCCACCACTGCATCAATTGATGCCTCTCCTAATAGCGGTGAAACCTCAGACACATTCGTGTGGTCTGAAAAATCAAAGCAGTCACTACCATCAATGGCTACTTGCAACACTCTATCCACCAACAATAGAACTCGCATTGACCAATTAAGAGTGGATACAATGTTGTCACAACAGGGTGACAAATTTATACCAGTCACATCCAAGGAGAACCATGACGCAATGATGAAGCCTTAGGAGAAACATGAAAACCCCAAGAGCATAAGAAATCGTAGCATTGGCCAAACTTGCTCCTCCAGGCTTGAGCCCCCAGCTATGCTAAAGCCCATGCAAACTCCTAGAACCTTGCATGAGATGGCAACCGAGTAAGCCCTCATTGAACATAGAAGTGTCACAGAGTGCTTAACTGAGTTGGACGCTAAGCTCAAAGTGTTCGCACGTATCTATGTCCTGGCAGACATGGGCGCATTCCCTAAAGAGCATCTGGAAGAATACTTGCCATTTCCCTTATCCTGGGAAGGGCAAGAACATCTTGACGAGCACTATAACAGGCTCCTGTATGAACACGTGTGACTCATCTCTGACAAGGAAGCCAACGAACAGCACTTAACTGTCACATTCAATGATGTGCTCTGCCAACCAAATCTATTAGAGATAGAGCAACTAAAGCGACTATCAGAGGGTCGAAGTCAATTCGAACAGCGTTGGTGTGAAAACCACGTTGCAATGGCCGAAATAGGAGCCCAGATCATGACAGTCTTAGAGGAGCGATTGGCCAAATGGCGGTCTCAAAGAGACCCAACCTATGTAGCACCAACTTCCCTTTGAGTGTTGACTGCCATTTGGGGTACGGGCTTAGCTGAACCTAGTCAAGACAACTCTCTGTTTGATAAGGTTCTCACTAAGGAGGAGTTATATGTTGCCAGTAGACTCGAACAAGGTTCCATGCTACTCGATGTTGCGAAATATCTATCGGTATTGGGTAAGCTGCCACGAGTACTAGATGCGTGTGCCACGCTCCAGTACAATCCAAAGTTCTACAATTGGCTTTTATCCTCGTGAAGTGACATGGATTCATGGATATGTATATAAATGAACAATGACTTTTGTGACCCTGTATAGACACTATCAACACACACAAGCAATAATAGTCAAGAGCAGGGAGAAGAGTTGGGTTCAACAGGCTAAGCTCCTCAAGTCCTCCTCTCACCACACATTTAGAAGTTGTGTGACCATTCCCACCTCCTGGTAGAGGGCATGCAACCCTCATTACCACCACAGGAAGCCCTGACCAACATCTCTGATGGTGTAGACAGGATACCATCCCTTTCTATACACCTTTCCCCCTTTCCGGTCTATCCTTCCGAGGATGAGCCCCGCCCCACTCCATGACCACCAGTCCGCGTAACTTAGCATGAGCCAAGATCTGCTAATGGCCTGGAGGCCAAACAAACATCATCATAGGGGCCATCCCTCTACTACAACCACTGCATGCCTCACCTCTCCCCTTCTCGTCATATGCGCTTGATAACCCACACTATAATCCCTTTCTTGCGAATGGTTTTATCCTATATCGAGGCCTAATCCTTGGTTCGCATTTTGCAGGTCCCCCTATGTGGAAGACATGGAGCACCTAGGGCAGCTGGCTTGCAAAGACGCTCTCCGTTGTTGAAGGGAACATGCAGCACAAGCTCCTCCGTCGGTGCGCTATGTGGCTACCCTCAAAAGGTATGCAAAGAAATGAGTTCTCAAGCAACACTGCCCCGGACGTAGGCCGAAGAATCCCCAAGTCGGGGGAGTAGAAGCTCGAAGAAGTACACAAGGTGTGGCAACACCGGTTGTGCAAACCCCCAACGGAATATTTGCCAAGCTGATGCCGTCATTGGTGTGGACTTTTACCTTGTCCATCCCTAGTAAGGCATATATGTCTCTTTTTTACTTCCTTTCTACTTTGTTTGCCAAGCCCAATGCCTTTTTCTACTAGCTCCGGGGTCAACTCAATCTACACTTGGTGAGTTTCCTCTCCCTCATGCATAGTTATGATGCTGCGGTTTCTGTGGAAGGTCCTTAGGAACTCTGCATAGTGGAAGTAGTCCACCCCCTGACTCACTGTTTCCATGTATATCTGCAAATTTCACTGCTCAATGATCTACCTCACTACCGTTCTTTGATGGCCACGTCTTCTATGTTGAAGACATGCTAGAATTTGAACTGGTTGAAGGCTCGCATTTCCATCGAAAGTCCATATTTTGCTTGTTCTTCCTCTGAAAAAGGAAATTTGCTAGCCTTTTCTTGGTCTGCCATGATGGGTGCCTATCATGAAGCCATAATCACCATTAGTGGTTTTCAGAATAAGCAACAGGAAATGACTACATGCTTGTTGAACTGAAATGCTTGCGTGCAGAAGTCGACTTTTTCCTCCCAATAGTCTATTGATTTTAAATTTTATTGACCTTTTCCTTAATCACAAGTTGTTTCATCTTACCCTTGTAATGTGTGCTTTTCCTTTATTGTTTTCTTTATGTGTTTGGTTTGCTTCACCTTACCCTTCCCCCTTTACAATGAAAAGAATCCTTCCTAGGATGAAAGGGTTAGAGGATGAAGGGCCTTTAGTGTGCAATCTTAGTGTTTTACTTTCGCATGAGCCAGGCATAGAAACTTGGATTATATTCTAACCACAACTTGCACCCGCTATTTCTGCTTGGCACCTTGCTTGAATCATGGGATGTCTTTCGTATTGCCATATGCACGAACAAGCTTGCTGGGCTGAAAATCAAAGATGTTGAGAGTGCTTTACTGACTAAGGAAATCAATAAGAGAAATAATGATGCTTCCTGCTCTTCACATGCATTGACTGTTAGAGGTAGCAGACATGGCAAGCATGATAATGATCATAAGGGCAGGGACTCTCAGAAGTCCAGGTCCAAGTCACGTGGTAGCACTAAGTCCCGTGGACGAAAGTCTGATCTTACATGTCATTATTGTGGGAAAGCAGGACATATTAGGCCGCAGTGCCATAAGATGCATAATGATAAGCGCAAGGAAAAGGGAAAAGAAAAAGTGCAGGAAAAGTCTTCTGAGCGTAGTATTGTAACTGCAAAGTTTAGTGTGAAGATAGAAGAGGTTAATGTCATGCAGGCCACTGATTCACATGATGATTACATACTTGCAGCTTCTTCATGCAATGCCTTACAGTCTACTGAGATACATTCTATGTAGCACAATGCTGGCTCTTGGATTCGAGTGCATCATTTCATGTGACACCCTATAGAGATTGGTTTCATACCTATCGTACCATGTCTGGTTTTGTGTGTCTTGGTGATGACATGTCCCTTGACATTGTGGGCATTCAAGATGTTAGGCTACAGTTTCCTTCTGGCAGTTCTTTTGTTTTGCATGATGTACGCCATGTACCTGCGTTGACTCACAGCCTTATGTCAGCTGGATAGCTTAATGATGCAGGGTATTTTTTGTCTTTTGGAGACTTTGCATGGAAGATTACTCGTGTGGTAGGCTTGTGCTTGCAAGAGGTGCCAAGTTTGGTAGCCTCTATCCCTTACTTGTATTCAGAGCTACCTTGGATCATGTTTTGTCTGTGGGTTCTATTCCCCATGTATCCCTTTGGCATGCTCGTTTGGGGCATATGTTCCTTAAAGGAATGAAAATGTTCCATGCTTTGCAATATCTTCCGCCTTTTGACTCTTCGCATTTTGATTCTTGTGATCATTGTTTCTATGTAGGCAGTTTAGAAATACGCATAAAAAGTCTGGTAAGAAATCCATGGGTGAGCCCTTGGCTCTTGTCCACTCAGATGTATGTGGGCCCATGCCCTGTTAGTCACTTGGTGGGGCAAAGTACTTTGTTACTTTCATAGATGATTACTCACGTAAGGTTTGGGCTTATCCCATTAAGAGAAAATCCGATGTCATTAGACACATTTTAGCATTGGCTTGCATTAGCAGAGAACCAGTCTGGGAATAGGCTGAAATGCCTAAGGTCAAATAATGGGGGTGAGTATGTATCACGTGCTTTTGAGCAGTTTTTTGATGAGCGGGGTATTAAGCGTCAGTTGACCGCCCCTTACACCCCTCCCCAGAATGGTATGGCTGAACGCATGAATAGGACCATTCCACCTGCACATCGATGCTTCAAAATTTGTGGTAGGAGCTGTGTTGTGCCAGCCTGGTGAACACAACCTAGATTACCCAATAAGCTTTGCTAGCAGACAACTTACGGAGATCAAAATGAATTACTCAACAATGGAGAGAGAGGGCTTGGCCATGGTGTTTGTTGTAAAGAAATTCCGACATTATCTTTTGGCTACGCCTTTTACTTTCTTTGTTGACCACCAACCCTTGTTGTATCTTATTAACAAATCGTGTGCAACAGGACGCATTGCTAGATGGCTTCTTTTGCTTTTAGAGTTTGACTTCTCGGTGGTGGTGTGTAGAGGGACATAGCATTACATGAATGACCATCTGTCTCACGTCCCCACGAGAGAAGCGGATGGACAGTGCATTATGGATGAGCTACCAGATGCGCACCTATTCCGCTTATCCAATGAAAAAGAATTGTTTAAAGCTAACTTGATGCCATATTGAGTAGACAACATAGTTCAAGTGCTTCAACACTGACTACCAAAACGATTGATAGAAAAAGCCTGACTTAGGTGGCTCATCCTGAAGATCCAACCATATCAACTGATAGCATGCCAACTTTATAGGCTGGGGAATGACGGGTTGCTGTGCAAATGTGTGTGTGAGTACGAGATGCATGATGTATTGACAGAGGCACACGACGGAATTGCATGAGGAAATTTTAGTGGAGATGCAATAGCCCACAAGGTGCTACAATCCCAGATGTGGTAGCAAAGTTCAAAAGCTTGCACTCTTTGTGCATCTCCTATGAGGTTGTTAGCCTCACAAACTTGCTTGAATGGTTCTAGGAAACTGTAAAGATCGTCATCGGCCCTATATTCATCAAGTTTCTTTGCCAGTAAAGGAATCTTGTATTGGTCTCTTTGGGCTGATGTGTTGTCCATGCCCATTTTAGGATGGTATGTGCAATATGGCTCCCTACCTGTAGGATGTCACTTTGATCAAGCAATCGGTGTTGCACAAGATTAGAGAGAGAGTCTTGTGACATGCCCATTGCTTCTGTGTTGAATAACATTCTACAGATATCATCCATCTCTGCTTGCATAGTAGCTAGCTGCAGCTTGATGTCTTTATTAATGTCTATCAAGCGGTTAAGGGTGATTTGTCCCTCCCCTCTTAGGTCAACTAGCTTTTGTTGCATATATTTTAGGGGTCATGGTAGAGGCATCAAAATGTGTGGCCCTCTTGAAGCTATCTATGGTGGTTTGGAAGTCATCCAAACTTCCACCTAACACCTCTCCACTGTGTCTAGCATGGTCTCCAAGGTTTCTTGATTGACCAAGTCAACAATTAGGTGTATGAGGTCGTGTATGGGTGTGGTCTCAAGGTCAAGGGTTTGGTTAGGGCGGCTTGGGTCTCTATTTGTGGTCAGAGTACAGAGTTCACAGCCACTCATTAAATGCATACACTCTTAGCCCTTTCCCTTATCATCGTTTATTTTGTTTATTTCCTTGTTAATAAAATTTCTTGTTACACAATGTTCCCCTTTTGATGTGATGTGTGTTGCTAACCATGATTGAGTTTGTGAGGAGTGCGGTGTGACGGCCTATAATGCACGAGTGAGATTTTATATGTTGTGAGGTTGTGTCTATTGGGGTTGTGCAAGTAGTGTGTATAGGTGTGTCACACTTGTGACACATTGAGGCATGTCATAGAGTGCCACATGAGGGTGTGTCACACTGGTGGGTGTGATAGATTGGAAGGTGTGCCACACTGAACTCTCCTTCTACTACCTTTCCCACAATCATCCATGTTAAGCAAGTTGGATGAGGGAGGTGATTGAGTGAGGAGGATTCATAGATGGATAGCATGAGTGTGTGCTAATGTGTTTGTCATGGTGCTTATGTCTCCCTGTGCATGGGTGTGTGCTATTATGTGTCAATGTCTGGAGGTGTGTGACACACCAAGGTGCCTCATGTGTGCCTCCTCCCACACTCATCACCATAGAGAGTGGATCGGAGGTGGGATGTAGAGACAAAGGAGATCTCTAGTGTATGCATGTGTGTGTTGTGTATTGCTATGTGCGACACACAATGAACCACCTCCATCACCACTACTCCCACAATCATCTTCCCTGGTAAGTCATAGGGGAGGGGAGGGGAGGGGTGTCAAGTGGATCACACCATTCGTGGGTGGGTGCATTAAGATATAACAAGATAATTTCAAAAACCCCTTTTAATCAAGAAATAGGAAGAGCACTTTTCAAATCATGTGTCTCGTGTGTCAATGTGGTATATGTGTGCCACACATGGTATCTCCTGCGTCACCTGCGAACCCTCCTCACTCCCCTGTATGGGTCAGATGGCAAGGTGAGTCGGCGAATGCTTATTGTCACACTGTGTTGCACCCAAGCAGGCCCCACTCAACAGGATTACCCCTTAGAACAAACCCTCCTCTTTATGGAGTGCAAGTGTTAGCCTCCTCCTCTTAGGACATTTATCAATACACAAGATATTCGCTCTGTGCACACCAAGGATTTATCAAAAGTTCGCTTATGTGTGTCCACCATAATTAATATACCACATGCCAAGCTAGTAACTGACACCCCTATCACTCTGTTGAGTACCCATCTCTATTGAGTGGTGTGAGAATCTCAAAGAGAAGGAGGTAGGACACAACCTAACATGCTCAATCACAATACCAAGGCATGAACCCATCAATACTCATGTGGATTGGATTAAGTGCCTTACCTATTTTTTGTTGTTGTGTTGCCATGGCAGTCATTGTGGTGGTTTCCTTGAAGTGGTGGTCAATGATAACTCTTGGTCGATGATAGCTTCTCCTCTACGACTCGTTCCTTCTTCTCGTGTCTAGCTTATTTCTCCTTTTCTCCTTCCTCCCTTTGACACGAGTCACTAGCCGAGTGTGATGATGATTATGATATCAGTGGTGATGGTATGGGAGGCGATGTGGGTAGTGTAGGTGATGAGAAGGACAGTGATGATGGTGGAGTTGGTGGAGGAGACGACATGGGTGCTGCCTAATGTGTGGTGGATGTGGCCGTGAGATGGCGGCATTGCTGGAGGTGGAGATGGCCCTATGCAAGTTTTGATTCGATTATGATGGTGAGTATGGAGCTGACGACAGTGGTGTGCTGGAGTTGATAGAGGCCATGATGGTGAGATGATAGTGGTGTAGGCCACCGCATGCCATGATGGCGAGACAATGGTAGAGGTTGTGATGGCAATGCAGGCCATCGGAGGCCATGATAGTGAGATGATGGTGGAGGTCATGATGGTGGTACAAATGACAGTGCTAGAGATGGTGGAGGCCGATAGCGTGGGCTTGCAGAGCATACCGATGGTGATGATGATGGGTTGGTGGAGGGGATGATAGCTATGCTGATGGAGAAGAAAATGAGGATGATGGGGAAGGAGATGAAGATGACAAATTTAAAAGTCTAAGCTTCCAAAAAAAAGCTTTAGATAATTGATGATATTTTTTAAAAATAAAATATAAATTAACATTACAACAAACCTTAAGTTACTAACTCTTCTAACTATTCTAACTCCTAAAGGTACTAATTCATTAATCTACCAACTACACCCTAACAAGTTTAATGAAAAAAGGAAGGAAAAGAATAACCATTACCTTACCGAGACTAACATACATGCCTTACAAATAATATTCTTAATGATACTACAACAAAAATCACCTTCCCCCTATTTCAAGCTAAACCATGCTAAAAGCATTACCAAAGGAACAAATCCTAATTGCACTAAAGTATGTGGCTCACCTTAACCAAAGAATCATTTTGGAGTTGGCAAAATGTGCCCCTCCTATTCTGCTTTGTGGAACATGCAAGTGACACCACAAGCTCAATGTGCCCTTGGTCTCGACAATGGAATCAAATGTTGAGCCTTGGGCTCCCCCTTATTATTTCAAGCGGTTGATCACATGATGCATTAGGCTAGCTCTCACCTAGCCTCCTGTATGTGGCAAGTAATCCTACCCTTGTTGTGAGCCCCCTAGGCCTTCCTTCAAGCTTTAAGGTAGCACTAGTTGACTCCACGATTCATGCAAGCCCCCAATTCCTTTGTTAACCTCTACAACTCTTCACAAGGAAGATGAGAGCATGAGACTAGGCATGAGAGAGCATCCATGGGAAGGGAAGGAAGCTTCACCCTTGGTCCCTCACTCCCCCCCCCCCCCCCCCCATCTCTCTCTCTTTGTCTCTCCTTAGCTCACAAAAGGCAAGAAGGTAGAGCAAGAAGTTAGCACACACAAGAATAGCCTTTTCTATTCATATTCATCCCTTTTATACCAATTTTTAGGGTTAGGCTTTCCCCTTGTCCCTTGGGCACCCTGGCCATCTTTTGGCCAAAAGATCGGTCTTCTCAATCTTGCACACCTTAAACCATATTCATATGCCATGTTCATGTGTTAGAACTTGCATAGGAGGGAGCCTTGCTCCTCTCAAGGTAGTGTCACAAAGCCAAAATAAATTATTATAATTCCCAATATCTTCCAATATCTTCTTAACCTTCCAATGTTTTCAAAAAGTATTTGAGAATTAAAGAGTCTTCTAAAATCTAGTTAACATGTGTGTGCTTGAATAGGATGAGGGGGGACTACTTTTCTTGAACAACAATAACCCCTCATGAAGTTTGAAAACCATTCAAGGGTACCCCAATGGCATGAGGGGACCTTTTTTTGTGATTGTGATTGAATGTAGTCCTTGCATGCTATATTCTAATGGGGGTGTCTATATATTGTATGTGCCTAAATAGCATGAGGGGGACTAGTTGTCTTGCAGAATGGCATCCCCTCATGCTATTGTGATAAATGTGTTTATTACATGTGCCTCCCAATAGTGTGAGGAGTACCTTTCCTTCATGTAGGATAGACTTCGTTTAGGTTGTCTAGGCACAATCTGAAGACTATCGAGGAGTGCCCTAACGACATGAGGGAATCTCATTTTGCATGACTAGAAGGTGGTTACTTTGCACTCTTTGGACACACTTTGGGTATTTTTGTTTCATTTGTTCAATATTTTTGGTTCCTTTACTTTGTTAATACTTGTAGAGAGAGCCAGGTATGCCACAATGGCATGCATAAGGTTTTAGGAAATAATTTCCCCTAGAGCACAAGGATTCTAGAGTGCTTATCCTAGATCTCAATGGGGCATTGATGAGCCACTATAGGAAAAATGATTTCATTCCTCCTAAGAATGTAAGATACTTAGAAGAGGTTAGAACTACTACTAACATGCTTATGCTCATAATTTTAGGAGTAGCTTCATTTTAACTATGATGTCTAGAGAATTTTATAGTCTACATATGGGGTTGTGTAAATGGAGACAAAACTAGGAAAATACTTGCAATAAAATTTCTTGAAATAGTTTCGAAGTTGATGTGTAATATATTGAATTAGTCTCATTGTGTCAAACACTTTCAAAAACTACCACAAATTTTGATACAAATAAGCTTGTCTTCTTTAAGTGTCAGATAGATTTTTGGGCAAAATTCCCAATGTTCAATAACACAAACACACTAATTATGGATAATTCATCATAAAAATGCTTCAAAAAGTCCCCCTAATTATTGTTTAATTATCCCAAAATTGAGAAGCTTATCACGCTTTTCCAAAAGGGCTTTTATTTGACATAGTCCTGCAATGGTGGAACCAGTTGGGGAGACCATTGGATGATGAAAGTCTATGCATGTTTTGAATCAAAGAAGTGATCCTTGTACTGAACATTTGTTATCAAATTCTTTTTTATACATGTTTACTTGGTGCTCGTGCACCAACTTGTATATGTAGCAAAATCACTTTGTACATATTTTGCTAGTACTTGCGTACCAACTCATAAACATGTATAAGCTTTTGCGTATATATTTTGTATTAATTCCTACATTTTCCCCTTAAAATATAGCTTCTTTAAAATGAGGTGGTTTATTTAAAAAGTGTACATGTACATTAAGCATGACACTAGGATTTGACTAGATATGCACATGCCAACATGCATACTTCGACTTGTGTCTGCCACACACACATGCGCGCGCGCATTTTTGGACTTCTTGAGGACATACTTCCATAGCAGGAGCTACTATTTGAAACTTGGAGTGTGCCTATTAGATGGACTCAAGGTACACACACACACACACACACACACACACACACACACACACACACACACACACACACACACACACACACACACACACACACACGTTTTTGGACTTCTTGAGGACATACTTCTATAGTAGGAGCTACTATTTCAAAATTGGAGTGTGCCTATTAGCTGGACTCAAGGTTTATCTTACCCTTTAAATATTTTCCCTGCATTAAATTGTCTTGGCCACCACTTGGATGGTGCTACATGTCTTACTCCCTTCATAACCTACACTACCAAGATGCTTTGTTTCTCACCCCTTCCTTTTGTTGTTCTTAACCTTTTTACAATTACATTTCTTTGCTTGTTTGTTTGATTCATTGGTTTCATATAGTACAATTTTAAATACAAAAAATGCTTCCTTTATAAATTTCCTTCTCTAGAACATTAAATTTACTTGACTCCCCCATTTCGATTTTAGTGTAACTCAACCTAGACTTATCCCTACTTCTCTTCATTATAATATTATATACACCCCTCCTACTTATTTTGATTTCATTACTTAAATAACCCCCTCCCCTCAATTTTAACCTAATAACTCCAATATAGTCTCTTACTCTATAGTACATACACCTTCTACTTATTTGTTTTCATTATTTAAATAACCCCCCCCCCCCCCCCCCCCCCCCCCCCCCCCCAAATCAATTTTAACCTAGTCTCTTACTCTAACCTAACTCCAACCTAGTCTCTTACTCTATAGTATATACACCTTCTACTTATTTGTTTTCATAACTTACTAATATGGCCTTAACCTCGCCCTTTTAAAACCTTGCTCCAACCTAGTCTTCACTTCCATTTCATTTTACATTATCTCCATGGTTCTTCCAACTAATTTTATTGCATTTTGTTCCTCTTTGATACCCTTCCCTTGCTACTTTCACATGGCACCACCCCACTTATTAGGCCTTCTTCGATACCCTTCCCTTGCTACTTTCACATGGCGCCACCCCACTTATTAGGCCTTGCCATTCATAACATTTGTATCATTTTTGTATCTTCCCGCAAATACATTAATCTTAGAGAAAATTCTCCCTCTTAAAAAAAAATGAATTGCATGCTTTTATTACTCACCAGCTAGCCTATCACACTTTCCTCCCTAACCAGACTGTAGTTGTCTGCCCTGAACATGCTTTCAATTTAACTTACGCTAATTCTCATGTTATTCCTACAAACTCTACATGATCTTAAACACTTCCTTCTCATCAGAAAGCCCTTTTCTCCTACCCATCATGTTTATTTCTTGTTGCTGGTAACCATGAGAGGAACCTATCGTCCCTCCATGTTGCTCTTTGGATATCGTATCTCCATCATCCAACTTTCCGCCCTTATGCATACAACCTCCTAATTCTTAATGGCACATCACACCTGCCTTCTGCCTCCATGGTGCTAATGCCATCAACACAAGGTTGCCCTCTGCTTTAAATCTATGAGATAACCTCCTTTTTAGTCCCTGGTGGTCCCCCTCCTCCACATGTTGGTGTTCTCATGATGCTTGTTGCAATTTGACTTCCTATGGTATAGGCCTATGTTACCCAGACTCTCACTACACCACATTTTCTTCATCTATCCCCTTTATCACCTTAATTTTTTCCTCAAAATACCTCTATTTTAGCTTTTCTATTGTCTTTTATAGGTCACTTTGTTGCTCCAAAAGCAAAATTTTAATATATAATCAAAAAATATTTTACCGTAACTCTCCTTCACTACCCCTTCCCATGACCTACCACGATATTGTACATGTCACTTAATGATCATTATAACCAAGAAGTTCACTATTTGATGATCATCACTACCCCTTCCCATGGTTTTCTAAAACAATTTGGTTGCCTACTAAGGTGTAACCCTTATTTGAGAACTATACATCATCACTTAATGATCATTATAACCAAGAAGTTCACTATTTGATGAGGTCTTTGGCTTTGTTTATGTATTCATTGGCTACCGCATTTATTCTATCCTTCCTCAAAGATGTACCTTAAGCGCCATCCATATACATTGTATAAATCACCCATATGGTGATCCCCTCTATTCTACACACTCTTTAGATAAATCTTGATGTCACCTATATAATGGCACCGCTTTTTGGCATTAGACCCTCCTAAATTTTCGCTCTCATCTCATTCTTAGTATGTCCACATTATTTGCAATGGTAGTCATCCAACTAGTGGAAAGTAGTTTAACACTATGGATATTAATAAGACAAATCTTGATGCCACCTATATAATGGCACCACCTTTTGGCATTACACACTCCTAAGTTTCTACTCTTAGCTAGTTCTCAATTTGTCCACATTATTTGCATTAGTCATCCAACCAATATAATGGCACCGCTTTTTGGCATTACACCCTCCTAAATTTTTGCTCTCATCTCATTCTTAGGCTGTCCACATTATTTGCAATGGTAGTCATCCAACTAGTGGAAAGTAGTTTAACACTATGGATACTAATAAGACAAATCTTGATGCCACCTGTATAATGGCACCACCTTTTGGCATTACACACTCCTAAGTTTCTACTCTTAGCTCGTTCTCAATTTGTCCACATTATTTGCATTAGTCATCCAACCAATGAAAATCAATTAAGCACGATGGATGAGGTATTACTGTATAAGGTTGGACATGAATTACAACTAGGTGAGGTTGTTGACACCTGGAAAATGCATTAGAAGTCATGGTTCTTACCCTTTTCTTTTGTATGGGTGAAGGTACTAGACTTCACCCTTGCCCATATCATGGTGTATTTCTATTGGATATACGTATGTTGCAAACTATTGAATACATTCCTTTAATACAATTTGGTTAAAAATATTCTCCTTCCATTTAATATTTTACTATTGTAATACCTTTTGGTTTTTCAATTTGTAAGCAATGTCTGTTTGTTAGACTACAAATGGATCGTGGAATTTCTAAATTTCGGCTCGTATTCTAAGTTCCTTAATAAATGCCTTTTTGTAACACACACACACGCGCGCGCGCGCACGCGCACACGCATGCATGCACACACACACACACACACACGCATGCACGAGCACGCGCACGAGCACGCACGTGCACACGCACAAGCACACACATGCACACGCACAAGCACACGCACGCACGCGCACGCGCACGCACACATGCGCACGCGCACGCACGCACACCCACACACACACACACACACACACACACACACACACACACACACACACACACACACACATGTGGAACCACCTACTCGGGGGTGTGGCTTATCCATACAATGAGAAGAGTTTCTTCATTTTCTAAAAATTGAAGATAAATAAATCTTTGGGGCATCATATGACAATAGTCCAACGTTGGTAGTAGGCTAGCTCATAGTCCTATTTACAAATAGATCAAATGACCCAAGCATATCATTGGGGACATCTTATGTACATGTTAAAAGTTAACATACTTTTTAGCTACACTAGGAGAACCCATTGTTTATGCCAATCTCTAACATATTGATGTTAGAGGTTGACTTTATGTCCACCTCACATCATCAGCTATCTTTTTCAAGCTTGAACACCTAGAACACTGCAAATTAAATATTAAGTTGATTGACATGATCCTTTCCAATAAAATACTTATGGAAATGAATAGGAGCATGAAAGTAGATGCCACATGTATACATAGATCTCAATAAGCTTTTGTACTTTTGAGCTCTTAGTCAAGTCAATCTAATACCCCTTAGCTTGGAGGATCCATTTTCTAATATACATTCTTTTGGTTCATGTTTGGTAATGCATGTACTTTATGTTTTTGTTTTTTTGTTAAATCAGGACCATATTGTCAAATTATTGGCATCTTGCTCTAACATCTTTGACCATACAATATTTAGTGTGTATATGGGCTTAATCTTGGTGCATTAAGCAATGTACTTTTGGTCTCAATTATAATTATGTCAATGGTTTCCTAACAAAAGATGCTAGATTGTTGTTGGTGAAAGTTCATCAAACATGTATGAGCATCCTCTCCATGCAATTCTAGAACCCTTTGAGTCCATTTGGATCATGAGCCATACTTTTTGAAAACTTATCCTTGAAACCAGTGTGTTTGATGTAATTAATGAACCACATGACCAATAAAATTCATGTCAAGCCACATGACTAACAAACTTCATGTCAAGTTATCTTATCTTTTACTGTGGTAGAATGATTTAATGCAATAATTGAATGATATAATGTGATACTTGAATGAAAGTCCCACTTGTACCTCTTTTTGAAATGTAGCATGCAATCACATGATGGAAACACCACATAGATCTATGGTTTAAATAATGGGGGATCATTATCTTGTGTGCAGGGATGGTAAAGCATTCACATATACACTCTATGACTACACAACTATTAAAATGCATAGATGAGTCAAGCTTAAGGTTTGGGATTGAAGATACACCAATATTTTTGTTGTTGAAAGCTTAGGTCATGTCATGTCCACAAAGTGGCCCTTTAATATTAAAACTAGGGTGTGTCTTGAAGTGTTTGTTGAGAATTCCATCTTAAAAGGTTCGCACAAGGGAGGGGTGGATACATGGTCTCTTAATGTGCTCATTTTAAAAAATGCAAAGAATCCACATATAATATTTCTTGTGCCAACATAATGTTTGGTCATTGTGAATGTTATAAACTCTAGGTTGCTTAAATTAATTGTAACTTGGAAGAGAAAGAAAGCTATTATGACTATTATTTCTAACTTTTATGGTACATGCTATTTTAAACATGTTTGGGAGGAGCACAATCCAATTGTAAACTTGAATGATTAGATATATAAGCCCACTAGAACACAGGGTTGGTAGAAATAACTTACTACTATATAACTCACAAAATAACATGATTCCTCCTTCATGTCCATCCTTCCTCCAGTATATTATACTAATGTATCATTTGTTACTTGTGCACGTGTGAACATGAGTCCATTGACTATAGACTAGCAAGATGGTGCAACATTTGTTGTGAACAATATGGGCTTGATATCATTTTCCCACCAGAAGGGGTACAAGGAAAGAATGATAATGCTATACTTGAAGCATCGATACTGAGATGTGTGTCATCAAGTGCAGACACCCAAAAGATCCATTGATGTTGTGAGCTCTCTGTTGTAAGGTTGAGGCATGTCTTTTTTGCTAACCCTTGTTTGTCTTAGCCCTGCTACTACCCGAACTATTTATCCTAAACTTTCAAGTAGTTGCCTTTGTCTCTTTAAGCCCCTGGGCCCTTCACCCTAGGGCCTAGACTAGTTACCCTAAACTTTCAAAAGTAGTTGGTTGGAGGGGCTGGGGAAAGGATGGTGGGCTTGCTACATCCATGATCCTACAGTGGGCTCGAGTTCCTCTGGGGTGTGAAACAAGAAGGATGTACACGTGTGAATCAAGAAGGATGTACACGTGGCTCAGCACAACTTTGAGTTGCAATTGCAGTGTGGAAAAAGATGGTGGTCGGCGTCTTGAAGCGCTAGACGTGAGAAGTCAACCCCCCCAAGGGGCCAAGTGGCAACTGGCAAGGCTCCAGAGTCCAGATGCCGAATGAGGAACCTGGGCTGCGGGCTGTGGTCTTAAGATACTAAGGGACAAATTGACAAGGAAAGTTCCGATTTGGGAAAGCGAGGAACGTTTGGTTAGAGCGTTAGAAGTCAAGACTCAAGTCATGACAAGCCACATGCTACTTATCAATGACAGTAGAACAAAACCCGCCGTAATGGCTGGCGGTTGACTCTTGCGGGCATGGCGCTCTCTCTCTCTCTCTCTCTCTCTCTCTCTCTCAGAGCGACACTCACACAGAGGACGGAAGGAAGGCAGGAAGGCCCCATAAGAAAGCGTGGGACAGCACGACGTGCATGGCAACTCGGACTCTCTCCCCCGTCTTTATTAAAATCAAAATTAAAGAGGGATTATTAGTATCTTGATATAGTAATTAGGGCCCGGCATGCTCCGAATTTCAAAAATCCAGCGTGTGATAACGTGTGCATTCCGCGGCAAAAATGGCTTTGTTTTTTGTTTTTGTTTTTAAATTTTGCGGTGGGCTGATCACATACATTTGAGAGAGAGAGAGAGAGTAATTAGCCCAAATTCCAATGGTATGCATAACCATGTTGGATGTTTCGGTTATTATATCTTTCATGCCATGGCTCGTCTCCTATGCTCTCTCTCTCTTCTCTTCCTCTTCTTCTTATCCTCCGTCTCTTCTTCTTCCTTTGAGCCTTCGCTCTTCCACATTCACTCTCTAGCCCTCTCCCTCCCTCTTCCCTTGTTTCAGCAGCCTGAGCGAAAGCCTTTGGTTGCTGTTACCCCGTTAGTTTCCTGAGACGTCATCCAATTGATTGGAATTTGGACTACTGCAGGTTCGTTCTGTTGCTGCCCTGATGATACTTTATATGATTTTTTTTAAATGCTACATTAAAGTATCGGTTCCCTTGCAAGTTGCGGTTGTCCGAAATATGTCTTGTTTATTCTAATTGATTATATCTCCATCAGTCACCCACTACACTTGTGTTTGTGCTCCCTCTGTGTGGGGTGAACAAGGCATTGTTTGAGAGAGAGATAGAGAGAGAGATTTCTCTCGACAAGACTCTTGTCATCACCATGGTTCAATGCAGATTAGACTGCAAGAGATTCTAATGTATACATCAATACAGTTCAAACGCACTCGATTCTAATGCAAATAGCATACACATCTATCTCTCAGACTACCATCAGGCCAAGTTCAGTACACACTTTAGACTGCAGAAGACTCCAATGTACATGTCAATAAAGTTCAGAATGCACTAGATTCTAATGCAGAAGACTCCAATGTGCATGCCAATAGAGTTCAGAATGCACTAGATTCTTATGCACACACATACACATTATATCTTAGATTAACATCAGGCCGAGTAACACTTTCCACTATATTATTCATCGCTTCGCATGGTTAGAATTCAAATTCCAATCACTCTATATTAATCACATATTTCTGTGCATGTTTGCCTTTGAGGCTGCAGATTGGACGAGGAACCCAGCAAAGTCCGAGGAATACATCTCTAGAAGCAGAACTTGGGATTAAGGCATAATGACTCTGCTTAACCCCACCCACAACCATGCAGCTATTGAATGCAAAGCCCAAATCCGCCAGTACAGCATCCCCACAGTGGAGGAGAAAGTCCGAGCATCGGAGCGGTTCGACAAAATGGTGCTCGTCACCGCACACCTCGCCGCTCTCCATGATGCTTACATTCTGGAGATGGCAACCCATCCCGTTATTGAAGTTTCTGCAAAACCCCTGAGCCCAACATCAGGTGTGGGTGGCCTGAAGCCATCAACCCTGAAACAGCTCAAGATTGGCAAGGTCCATCGCCGGCGAGTTCTCCATGGTACATTGTGCGTCAAGACCCTCTGCTGCAAAGGCCTGAATGGGCTTTCTTATGTAGTGAATGTCTTTGAGGATGAAGAAGGCATGGCTACTCCTCTCTACCTCAGCAATGCCATGGATGCCAATTGTGGGTCTGCTCAGGCCCAAAGGTTCTACCCTCAGGGCTCCAAAGTTGCTGTCAAGGAGCCGTATTTGACACGCTTGCCCGACGGAGAGGTGATTCTCTCTGTTGAGAAACCAACTGACCTTGTGCTGTTGTGGGTTCCTGATACCCAAGAGGATAACTCTAATACTAGAGACTGTGATAAGAAGAACAAGCAAGAAGTGGAGGATAGCAGAGAGGAAACTCCTCCACCTGGAAAGGAAACAATTTCTCTCTCTCTTGCAAGGGACATGAATAATGCTCTTATATGGATAAAAGGTCACACCAATGTGGTTTGTGATGAGAAGGATTATGCAAGGAAGTTCTCTGTGAGCACCTTGGAACACAAGGTGTCTACAGTGAAGCAGGATGGTAAATATAATTCTGATAATGGTTTTAGGACAGTAGTTATGAAGAGAGAATGTGCAACAGGGCGCCTTGTCCATGGTGGTGGCAATGCTGCCATGAAGGATGAAGAAGAGAAGCATGTTGTCAGTGAAAATGAGAGCTTACATGCTGCATTAAGAAGGGAAGAAGAAAAGCGTGTCGTTAGTGAATATGAGAGTCCACATGCTGCACTAAGGAAGGAAGTAGAGAAGCATGTCGTGAGTGGTGGCAATGCTGCCATGGACGTGAGCTCAGAGGTCAAATGGAGGAAGCTCGAAGGAAAGCAGGACACCCATGATATCAAAGAGGTTGCAGATGGATCGATTTGCACAGAAAAAGGCTCAGCAATGGAAGATATTGCTGAGATAAGGTGTAGGGATGATGTGCAGGAGATGGCAGATGGTTCAAGTTGCACACAGAAAGGCTCAGTAATGGAGGAGATTGCTCGAAGCAGGTGGGGGGATGATGTGACCGAAGTGGCAGATGGTTCAGTTTGTGCAGAAGAAGCCTCGGTAATGGAGGACATTGATAAAAGCAGGTGGGGTGATGTGAAGGAAGTCTCTGGAGATGGTGCATTGAGGGGCGGGAAAGAGTGCTTGATGGAGGCATGTTGGAGGAGAGAGTCAGATATGGCGGTGTTGAAGGTTGCAGATCAGAAGTTGGAGGGAGGGAGAGACAAGCAAAGCACAGATGGGGAGGAACTAGAGCGAGCTATGGAGGAAATTGCTGCAGAAAGTGCGGCAGAAGTGATGCAGAAAGGGCAGGGTGGCGGTTCAGTGGGAGGCGACGGCCTGCCAGCTGCCGGTCTGAGGGCGCAGGGAAACCGGCACTTCCGCAGGGGTGAGTTCCTGCGGGCGGCGGAGCTGTACACGCGGGCGGCAGAGCGGGCGCGGGCAGGGGCGGAGAGGGAGGAAGAGGCGGTGGCGCTGTCCAACCGGGCGGAGGCTCGGCTCCGCCTCGGCGGAGGGGCCCACTTGTCTGCGGCGCTGGAGGACGCGGACGCCTCGCTGTCCCTGCTACGGGGCCTCCAGGTGGCGTGGGCCCCGCTGTCCCTGGCCAAGGCGCTCTTCCGGCGGGGGCGGGCCCTGATGGGCCTCCGGCGGTTCAAGGAGGCGCTGATGTCCTTCCAGCTGGCGGCTTCCGCGGCGGCGCCCCCGCAACACCATCACCAGCATCCGGATCAGCACCTGGCTGACGTCACCGCTAAATGTAGAAACCGCCTCCAGTACGCCCCTAAACTTAGCAAGCGACGGCGCGCCAAGCACCATAAGAAAGGGCGGCAGCCGATTTAGCCCACCTTGCCTCCGCTTTTTGATTGTCTCTCTTTCTTGCCCTTCTTTATCCCGCTCTGGCTTGTCAAAGACGAGCGCTCTCTCTCACACTAGTGACTTTGTAATTTCTAAGAGTGCCAACTTTTGCCTACCAACGCTTTCGGTGATTCTTGGTCTCTAACGTGCCTGAATGGCCATGAAAGCATTAATTTAGTTAAGAAAGTCTTTATTACATGTGGAGTACCCTCTCTACCGAATTCACCTAATAGGGCCAACACCCAATTCTAGCCTCGCTAACACCCAATTCTAGCCCCAAGATATCAATGTGTTGAATGTAAAAGCACAACCTCAAGGGCGACTTTTTAGTCCTATCTCCACCCACATTCGCTGCAACCAGGTGCGAATAGACGCCTAGAATAGCCATTTGCCAATAGCCAATTGTGAATGGCTACCTATTTCCACACCTCGTGGAGTTGAAGTTGAAATAAGTAAAATAGCACATGGTTACATTAAAAGGGGTTTTGTTCTTAGGTATAGTTATAGAAAGTATAGGAGCTTACTCTTTGTCATTTGTAATCTTTGGAAGGTGTATTTTGAATATGTTTTATATAGTTAATAAATATCCTAACCGTTGGACTACATACGTTTAATTTGACAAAATATGGGGCTTAAGGGTTTGGTGATAGTGCTTGCATAACGTGGTTGTGCATACCCAACTCACAAAACAAAACAAAATAATCTAGTTAGCGTTTTCAAACGTAGTGCTTGCATAACGTGGTTGTGCATACCCAACTCACAAAACAAAACAAAATAATCTAGTTAGTGTTTTCAAATGTTGTGAAGATATAATTAAGCGACTTCTAAATGTAAATTGAAAAGTTGGATGGAGCTTTGATGGGATATGTCTATGAGAGGACAATACACCTCTTGTTGGATACCTTGGGCTTGTATGTAGGCTAATGTGAGAGTGTACAACAAAAGAAAAATATGAGCATGGAGAGAAAAGGAGAAGAGAAAGACAATAAGAATGAAAGAGAAAATTGCACCAAATTTAGAAAAAAATGTTAAACGTAATGATGGACTAATTAGTCCTTGCATGCAGTCGAAAGCATTAGTGAGGGTAGAGGATCATGTTGAAGATGATGGCAGCTTTGGAGATGAGGATGGAGACGAAGATAGAATGTGCAACTTGTAGACGTGATCTTGTTGAAAGCAAGGTAGCTTTATAAATATCAAGAATCTAATTGAATTGGCTAACCAATTATATGCGGCCCCAAAAATAGGAGCTAGCTTGTTGAAAATTCGTCGACTAGCACTAATTGGTGACGAAAATGATATCATGGCACTATCTAGGTCTAATCACAATCATTTAGGATTGGTTGACAAGGTTAGAAAATGGTTGTCTACTTAGTGTGAACATACTTGACACTAGCCGAGAAAGAAATGTACACAAGATTGAATGGAAAAAGATAATAACCGGCGAAGCTTTCAACTAGGAGATGACACACTCACAGCATATGGTAGACTAACACCCCTCTTAGATTTGGGAGTGTCAAAAGACCCAACAACCTTATATAATGAAGCATAGAACCTTGTGAAAGAGGTTTCATGATGAAGAGATCCGCTGCATTGTCCTCTTGTGGAACAATAGACCATTATTAACTCAAAATCCATGATCCATTTCTGAACAAAGTGGTATTGAACCTCTATGTGCTTCATGTGAGGATGAAACATAGGGTTCTTCACTAGAGCTAAGGCAGTTTTGTTATCCATGCACGGTTGTGTGGGTCTTGTTTGTGGAAAGCCAATCTCCACCAATAAATGATAGGGTCAAATTGCCTCTTGAGCTATAGAACAAAGAGCATTGTACTCAACCTTCGTAGAAGATAAGGCCATGGTAGGTTGCTTCTTACCATTCCATGAGATAGCTCTTGATATGAGGGATAAAGCAAAACTTGTAGTGGAGTGTCTTGACTCCACATCACTTGCCCAACCCGAGTCACTCTATCCAACAGGCAAGAGTGGCCTCTTCTCCACACTAGGGAAGATTTGTACTTAAGTTTGGGCCTTGTAAGAAATTCCACCTTAGCATAGAGAGAAATAATTCAAAAATCATTAAAAATGATTAAAAACATAACATTTTAAACTTTTATCATTTTTTCAAAAATATAAAATATTTTATAGCTTGGAGCCCTTACGATCATACTCTGTTTAATTATTTGAGGTGACTCAAGATGAATGCAATGGTGTTCTAAAATTTATACTCGAGCTCAGTTTGTGAAGGACACAAAGTGTTGAGAAATGACAAGCGATGTATGCTTTGGGAAGAGAGATCCTAAATTCCATATGCATGGTGAGAAGAGTGGAGAAAGGTCAGAGACTATAATGATGTACTTGGTTCACTTTTCAATGCAATGTCATAGTACTTTTGTCCTTCAATTAAGTGTCTGTGTCATTGTCAAACACACAAGATTGTGTTTATGAGTCCAAGTCTCAATCTTGGAACCTAATTCGCTTGTGTAACAATTGATCTTGTTTGTGTCTATTGTCTATATGAGTCCTGTCTATATCTTCTATCCTCCATAGCTCATGCCATGCTCTAGATCCACGTCTTTTGACATGGTATCATAGCTCAGTTGAGCATGACCCAACTTAATCTAGCTCTCCTCTCTGCTCTCTCAAGCTTTCTTAACTTTAGTCCAGCTCAATGCTAGCTTTTGATCTCATTTTCACCTCTACCTTCATTCGAGCTTTCATGGTTGCCATAGCTAGACCGGACCTACAACACTTGGAGCTTTTGAATCTCCCAAACCAGGCAATATCTATTGAAGCTTTCTTCTAGACATATCCTCTACACCTCATGACGCTTCTCTGTATCACTTTACAGCTCGATGTTAGCTCCTGTGTAAGCTGGCATTGCTAAAATTTGTCTTCGCTGTCCGAATTTGTGCTTCCTCTCGTTGTACTACTATTGTTGCAAGCACCTGGGACCATAGGGCAATTGAAGGTTGTCTCATGAGCTCTTTCCCCATCAAAGGATTTATCAAACAATTGCCTCTAGAAGGTGCTGTGACAAAAAAACTAGTCGGGTTTGTCAGAAACCCTAAAGACTCCATAGCTAAAGCTTCAAAGCTTGACATTTTCACTGTTTCTTCTCACTAAAGCTATCAACATTGATTTTAATCACTGAGCTACACTCTCTGAAGTTCATTGCAGATTTGGAAGTGCCCAAGGAAGCTCAGAAGTCATACACAAAGTTCATCAGAAATCGACAAACAAGAAGCAGATCAAGCATCGACATCCAACACTAAGCTCAAAGAATAGTATCCATTGATACTCAACTAGTATCAATTCGACACTAATCTTCTTGTGTCTCTTGACACATCGAACTACAAATCTTTTGTTGGTTATTTGAAGCTAATCAACATGGTAGATCTTGAGCAAATAGCCAAGTTCAATGGAGAAGGCTTTCATGCCTGGAAGGAGAAGACCATGTACCACCCTATGCGGAAGGACTTGTGGGATCTATTTGAGGATGATGCAAGAGATGTAGATAGCAAGAATAAAGATGATGAAGACAAGTTCGTTGAAAAAGACAAGCTCAAGATAAAAGAGTGGAAAATGATGAACAACAGAGCTCTAGGAATTATTGCTTGGGGATTGTTTGATGATGTATTGCACCATATCTCTAGCAACATCAGAGATGCTAAAAAGGCTTGGTATGAGCTTGACAGGATCTTTGGAAGTCAAGCCAAAAACTCAAAGGTCAAGTTGTTAAGGCAATTCTATAAGCTTGACATAAAAGACAACACTTCAATGACTATGCATATTAACAAATTCAAAGGTCTAAAAACTCAACTTGCTACTCTGAAGAAAACAATAGATGAAGATGAAGCCATTGCTCTACTCCTTGCTAGTGTAAACCAGGATCCTTTTGAAAATCTTGTCTCTACTCTCAGCAATTTGTAACAAAAAGATATTGAGCACTCTCTTCTTGATGAAGAGAATAAAGAGAAGAACAAGAATGCAAAAGATAGTGTCCCATCATCCAGGGAAAACCTCTTATACACCAAAGGAGTTGTTGGACTTAAAGGAAGAGGTCGAGGATTCATCAACAATAACAACAAGGATCTGATTATATGTCACTATTGTGGTAAGAGTGGCCATGTAGCTAGTGAATGTTTTCACAAGAAAAGAGCCTAACATGTGCAAGATGATTACCATCAGAATCAGTTCATGAATGAAAGAGAAGAAGAAGAAGATGCTTCCACCATCAACAACAACTCTGATAGATTGTTTTAAAGAAATTATATTTCCCATAGTGGATTTTTGTTTTCCTTAGTGGATTTGCTTTGTAAAACTAGGAACTCATCATTTGAGGGGGGATGTTGAGAAATGACAAATGATGTATGCTCCAAGAAGAGATGTCCTGAATCCCACATGCATAGTGAGGAGAGTGGAGAAAGGTCAGACACCATATAATGATGTACTTGGTTCACTTTTCAATGCAATGTCATAGTACTTTTGTCCTTCAATCAAGTGTATATGTCATTGTCAAACACGCAAGATTGTGTTTATGAGTCCAAGTCTCAATCTTGGAACCTAATTCACTTGTGTGATAGTTGATCTGGTCTATGTCTATGTCTACATGATTCTTGTCTATATCTTCCATCCTCCATAGCTCATGCCCCATGCTCTAGATCCACGTCTTTTGACACAAAGTTGGAACGGAGTACCATCACCTTGATGAACATGGTACTTGATCCAACACTTTCAAGGCAAAATCCAAAATGGTTTAGTGTCCAATCAGAGAATAATACATTCCCTCTACAGTCCTTTGAGGCAAGCCATGCACTTATATTGGAAGCTTACTTATGCTAATGGTGTGGTTGTGTCACATGTTTGTAATAATATGAGTGTATTCCAGGTTATGTCTGAGAATTTTGAAACCTTGCATTAGATTTACCACAAGACAAGTATACCTCAAATTACTAGTGAACAAAGGAGACAGAGAATCATGGATGTGGAAGGATTCGAAAGATTCAATGTAGAGTGGCATCTAGCAGGTGATTTGAAGACCTTGAAGCACATGTACAATGTCTCGAAAGGAGCCAATTCAAAGAGCCTAGGCATACATTTCATGTGTGCTACAAAGGAACTTGATAAAATAATTGGAAAAAGGCACCTATTGGGCACCTCAAAAGATCCAAATTTTAGAGAAATTTTGGATATTCCCTTGTCTAGAATCCATATTTTTACAATGAATGCACTCTAAAGAATCGTTGAGAAATTGGTTTTTTACATATTTTGCCTGGACAATGCGACTTAGTTTTGCACAAGTCAAGGCAATTGTAGAGCTTTAGAAGGCATTGTCAGATGACATTGGTTTGCATGGTGAAAATGTGAAGATTGAAAAGGATGAGAAAATGACTGAAGACGGGGTCAAGACATACCAAAGAAACTTTCCCTAGGAGATGTAAAAGCAAGAAAATTTTAATATGTAGCACCCTTTGATAATTCTTGTTAAGCAATATCATTCACTTAGAGAATTCAATTCAATAGGTGGAAGTGCATCTATAATATGAGGTTGTTGACCATGCTGATAGTGGTGGAGCACAATCATGCAGGCAAATGTTTGTAAGTCTATAGATATGATCCTTACGTTTTGTGATGTATAGGTGTGGAACTCACATGACTATCAGGCATTTGCAATAGCATTAGAGGAGTTTAAAAAGTCAATGGTTAATGGATAGACATATCAACACATTACCCACTACATGGTACATTGTCTTTACAATGCTTGATAAAGTACAACTGCCTAATTGAGAGTGCAACACTAATATTGCATCATTTTTTATTCTTTCATAGCACATCATATATAATCACACCCCTTGGTTTGCCAAAGAATATGGTAGTCTATCAGTGTGGTCAACTCAAGGTATGGAAAAAATCCATCATCAAGCTTGTACTTGCTATTTCAACCATACAAGACATGGTGGAAGAGTGGAGAAAGCCAACAGTTTGGAAGAATTACACTAATGGATCTATAGAAAGCTTATCCATCGAGTGAACAGGAAAGAAGCACTGAGAATATCTAAAACTGACAAAGTAATGTAATATTTGGAGAGACATAGAAGAAAGGAATCATTGGAGAATTCTAATGTAGTAGTGAAACATACTATGTGGAGACAAACTAGACAAAGACAAGGAAAGGCTATCCATGGATACCTATAAACAACAATTCCTCATAAGTCCATATATAATGGAATGAATAGTTGAGGAATTGTAGAGAAATATTACCACAAAGGAACACTTATCAATCTTTGTAATGATCTTTTACATAATAGAATATATCTCATTTAAAAAAATATACTTCTTGATAAAGTAACAATTCAATGCTCAATTTCACTCATGTACTTTTAGTCACTTTGAAGATGTCCTAACTTCATCATATAGTTGTTGCTCTAGTTATTTTAAAGCTTATACATGAATTTTTGGAACTAATATACTTCTAAGTAGGTAACTACATATTCAAGAATTTTAAAGTTTTCATAAAGTTTGGGAAATCCTAATGTGATTAATATTTGGACACATGGTCAAATCTTATCCCTTTACTTGAAGGTGAAATTTCCCCTAGATACTACGTAAGCAATCCCCCCAAGTCCCACTCTCAAATATGGGGTTAAGATTTAGCCACTTGGTCAAATCTTTACTCATTTGAAAGTGAAACTTGGGAGATTCCCAAATTCTCTAATATGGTATTAGGTGCCTTTTTTCATATTCTACAAGCATATTTGGATCATTGATACCATTCTCCAGGCCAAATGTTGCATACACCAAGTGGTATTTGCTATGCCATACCTAGTAACCAAGGCCTGGCCAAAAATTCATAAAGCTTCCTATTTCTCTAAATACATTATCTTCTCTGCATTCCACCTATAGTAGGATACCCTCCAAGATATCTTGAGAGGGTCTCAATGTAAGAAGATAAAATTTTGCATTGTCCCTTGAAAACTTATAATTGGAAAGGTGAGGCTTTAATATAGTGGTCCAAGGCAGAGTCCTTGCCTAGACCTCCTTTTCATTTAACCAACTGCTCGACCAATGAACCCATTCTCATTTCCTAAAAGCTAAAAAATAGCAAACATAGTTGGTGAATTATAGGGAAATTCTTGTGGAAATCAATTTGGTATCCAAATAAACATAGCTTGTAAAATAAACCTTTTGATTTTCATATAAAACTAACAACTTCTCACTCCATATTTGAATGTTTGATTGGTAAATTTGCAAGGACTTGGGAGCCAAGTCCTTGTTTGATCTTCCCAAGTGAGATATGCTCAATTTTGCATGTGTTGCTTCAAACTCTTTCTTGAAGGAAGGATTGACTCATAGTATTGGAGCGCATCCTTGTTTTAAGATTTTGTGCAATGATAGCTAGTAGGTAGTGGTCCGCCCCTTGATGTTAAAAAGGGATTGGAGATCAAATAGGAGAAGATACTATCTTTCATCAATAGGGAAGTTAGGTAGTAGAGCCATAGGAATATTACCATTGTCCTCCTTAGCCTCTTCTTGCTCATTCACTACACCCATGTCTATGTTCTCCCTTCTCAAAGCTTCAATATCTAGTTGGCCACTCTACTCCCTCTCACTTGCCACATCTATTGGTTGTGAGACCTCTTGCACCTTGTCAATCTCTACTTTAACATGTTGTGGTTTATGTTCTGGGTCTTAGATAGGCTCTTTCCCTTCATCCCCCGGTACCACATGTAGAAAGCAAACAAATCCGTGGAAGTATTCAATGACATGGCACTTCTGATTGTGTATAGGGCATTGTAAATATTCTTTCTTCATGCTCTTGGGAACCCTTCCAAAATCCTTGTTGAACCTTCTCCTTTGGGCCTTTTCGAGAAAGACATCGTTCTTATGAATGTATCGAAGTCCCTCGATATGAAACTCTCCAGCAGATGTCTACTCCACAAAAGTGGACTCTTACTCTTTTAGTTATACTCATGAGGCCTTGATCCATTCCTCCACAGAGATAGTAATGTAAAATACATGGGATACCTATTGTAATAGATGTTCTTGTTGTGCTTGAGAAAGGAAATCTAAAAGCATGTTTGTAGGGGTACCTTCCCTTCTCCTATGCTTTTCTGGAGGAGAGTTAGGAATGCCTTCACTCCTCATAGGCTCTTAAGCCTCCTACACATATTGCAACTCAGTAGCATCCATCTACAAACACATAAGCGCATAAAAAACTCCAATCAAAATTAGGTCCGAAGGTGGAACCGTAGCATCTGGAGGGCCACACAACATGGGTGGGGGAGAGGGGATGAAAAAATTTGGAGGATTCTCCTCATGTTTTGTAGGTCACCCTCAGAACCTGCACAATGCGAAGGGGGATATACAAAATACTCGAGATTGGCCCCTCGCATTGTGTAGGTCTCGCACAATGCAAGGGGGAGGGGGGTGCAAAATACTTGAGGCCCCCTTGGTGTTGTGCATGCCACGCCGGGGACTTGCACAAATGTGAGGGGGAGGGGGGATGCAAAAATATCCAAACCTCCCCTCACGTTATATAGGTTCGAGGTACACAATATGAGGGGGGTTGCAAAAATCTCCATACCCTCCCCTTACATTGTGTGTGGGCCATCTCTTGGACTTGCACAATGTGAAGAGGGGGGCTATACAAATCTCCAGAACCCCCTATTGCATTCTGCGGATCACCCCCAAGATCCACACAATGTGAAGAGGGGGATGCAAAAATTGCGAGTCCCCCACTTTTGCATTGTGTGGTTCACCTGTTGTAATGCAACAAAAATCAATAAAAAATTATTAGGATAAGGGCCACATGTTAGGAGAGGAAGGTCTTCAACCACTTGAGAGAGAGCATGTGGGCATGCAACACAAGTTGAGGGGAGAGAGGAGAGATATTGAAAAATTAAGGAGAGAGAGAGAGAGAGAGAGAGAGAGAGAGAGAGAGAGAGAGAGAGAGAGAGAGAGAGAGAGAGAGAGAGAGAGAGAGAGAGAGAGAGAGAGAGAGAGAGAGAGAGAGAGAGAGAGAGAGAGAGAGATCTTGAAAATGAAAGTAGATCTATCACTGGCTCAACTATTTATAGAATCATGTATCAAACACGTGCACACCCCCTCGTGTTGTTTAGGTCTAGGGGGTGTATATCACAACGTGAGAGGAAGGGGTTTGAAAATCTCAAGGACCCCTAGGGGGGTTCAGAAATCTCGATGACCCCTCCTTGTCTTGTTTGGGTCTAAGGGGTGTATGACACAAAATGAGGGGAAGGGGGATCCAAAATCTTGATGATCCCCCCCCTACACGAGGGATGTACCACACAATGCAAGTGGGGGGGGGGGGGGGGGGGGGGCGGGGGCAGTTTTCCAAAATCTCAAGGAACCCCCTTGCACTGTTCAAGTTGGGGAGTGTGCAGCACAATATAAGGGAAGGGGGGCCTAAAATCTCAAGAATCCCCCCTTCTCATTGTTCAGGCCGCCCTTAATAGTGTGAGTTTAACCTCTTTCATCCAATTTTTTAAGTTTTTTGTCCTTTCATGTTATGGAGTTTTAACATTGTATTTTTACTTTCTCATTTAGATGGCTAGGACAAAGTAGACCACCAAGATGGTATCATCATAGGACCCTCACATTGCATGCTAGGGATCTGCCTTTGGGAAGAGTGTGTATAGTAGTGAGTGTCTAGTGGCTTTGGGAAGAGCATTCAACTCTCCAAGCTCCCCTTCAAAAGGATTGAAAGATATTTGCCATAGAAGCAATTTGGTGGACTATAGATAGCATTCCTCGGTGCTATATTGCTTGCATGAAGTTGCGGAAGACTTCATGGTGGAGTTCTTCTAAGATTCCTACATTATTGTAGCTCATGCGCATAGAGTTACAGTAATGCCAAGGGGCCTCACATCCCTTTGCCTACTAAGGTTCAAATACCGCAAATTACTAAGTCAAGATGGCATTTTCAATAGAATAATGAAGGGAGTTTTGAAAATCCCTCCCCTCAGAAGGAATAGGAAGGTGAAGGTCGTTGAGCTCACAAAACCCTCAGACTCCCATCCAATGTGAGGCTAAACGCTCAGAGGGTGACTAGCCAAGGAGGGGAGATGCAAGAGAGATAGAGGCCAAGGAGACCAACGCTAGCAATGTGATCTCAATGAGAATCATGAGAGACATACTAGTTTGCACAAGTAGAACCATGAGATGCTTGATATACTTGGTCCCTCTATTGATGTCCTACTGCCTCTATGAAGGCCACACCAACATCAAGACTTAAGTGCCCTCCAGTTCGGAGAGGATGACATTTTGGTGCTTGTAGACCTCAATAATGAGATCCATGATCGTGTAATGAATGCCATCCTAAGATATATTTGTTAAATCATAATACATGGAAATTTTTGCACGATTTTCTTGGTCTCAAATGGCTTAAAACTTACAATTTGTTTAATTTTGCAACTTAATTCTTGTAAATCTATGGTTCGATCAGCAAGACAAGGTGTTCATCCTAGACTCCCTATTATCTACAATCATGATTTAGGAGAGGACGTCAATTGTGGATGTATGCCTGTGGTACCGAGACTATAACTTAGATCTCATGCGGTATCTTGTGATGGCATACCACGAAAGGTAAGGAATTATTTGGTATGACTTTTCTAAAGTATCTCAAATCTATTTTGTTGTCCTCCTTGCCTTGCAAATCTGACTGGAGCTTAATAGTATTTGATATTGCAAAAAAGAGATTTTTTTGCCCAACTCGACTTATGGATATCATGATATGTGAAGAAGAGGGGAAGAAAGAGAAAAAGGGGGGAAGAAAGAGAGAGAGGCTCGGAGAGAGGTACTAACATTCTCTTCCTTTATCAAAACAGATCCATCAAGAAACTCATTAAAAGCTTCAAGGCCATCACCCAAGACAATGACATGCTAAAGAATATATGTATAGTGAGTTACAAAGTGCCACAACAAGGTGATAGCCATAACTGCGAATGGAGAGTTTGTTACAATGCCAAATTGCTCCTAGAGCATCTGTTTGGGATCCAAACCAGTGATGTATGTTTATTTTTTCTTAAATTGGCTTAGTATAGTGTTCGTTAATGACTTCATGGTTATCAAGATGTTATGCAATTTTATGTAGGGCAATCATTTGGCAAGTTACATGGATGACAGCCTTCTTCTATTCAAAGAAGAGATGGTCAATAATCTAATTAATTGCATAATGCATAGGAATGTCTTAATACCACATGTGTATGCACCTCTACCACCTTGCCCACCTCCCAGAGAAAAAAGAAAGACTAAATCCTATCCAAATACTATACATTTGGATGATGTGGAGCCAGAGGATAGTATGCTAAGGTTTTGATAGTTTAGATGTAGAAAAAATGCAAAGACTATAAATATACCACGAACTTGTATACACATCAAAGGTTGTCTTTCTGTATATAAACATAGCCTTGTAATTAGTTGCCATTGTTGATAATAGAATTCAAAATATTTTTGTATTGCATTTTATCTTTGTTACAACTATTGCATATTCTTATCAGATAGGTTGCGGCAAGAGGAAAACTTGTTTTGTCATAATTTCACCACATAAAGTATTTCTCTCTTTTCTTTGGGACACTTGCATATAAGGTTCACAATGATTAGCATTATTAGCAAAAAAAGACATGTACCTTAGACAATGCCACACATTTTTGGATTGCATATCCTATTTATCTTGTAACCATTGCACCTGAATGAATAAATACGAGGGGCACTTATGTCCTCATTTGCTAGGTCTATTCACACTGGACATAAGGAGACATTTGCCCTTACACTCAGCATTATTACAAGCTCATCCTCTAACGAAACCTCTAACATCATCATAGGATTATCAACATCATTCTATAAGACTTTATCAATTGCTACAAGCTTTCTATCCACATAATGGGGCCATCTCATGTAATTACATAATTTCACACATTTCCTTTGTATCCCAACTTTGACCTAAGAAGTCTATGCATTTCTTCAATTTGCATAGGAGCATTGTGATCTTCACATGTCAACTCGCTATATTAGGTCATAGATATATTTGAATATCTATATAAATCTTTAACCTAAATGATTCACCTGATTTCGGATCTAAAATTGGTCACTTTGTGCTATATAGAGCTAGGAGCGAAAGAGGCTTGAGAGATCCATATTCTATCATACTTGATGGTGCATTGTAAAATTTATCATAAAAGAAAAACCATTCCTCAGCCAATGACCAGTTTGAGGTCTCTTTATACAAGTGCTTTACTAATAGAGCTATGAAATGCATCAAAGATTCCAACTATGCTTTCGCGATAGGTTGCCAATCTTTGAGGTTTGATAGATATATATTTGCAAATGTAGATAAACTTTAGCAAATTCTTAGAACGTAAAACCGAGTTTGAAATTTATTGAAATATTCTAGTAAACTTATAGTTTGGTCTATGGCATGGCACATTAGTGGGCCAATTTTGCAAGCGCAATTCCGAGTGCATATATGCATGTTGTATAAGCACCTCCTTGACTTTTTTTCCTAGTCCTTCAAGCTTGAAATCCTTAACTTACCCCTTGTAAATGTAAATGAATTCATTTTCACATTTTCTCCTCTTCTTTGTATGTAACATGACCCAAGAACCAACAATGATGGGCAGTAGGAATCCACCTATTGTTGTCAGGGTCAAAATCCATATATATTGTGATTGCTCACGAAGGATGCCAAGGACATGAAACTTCCATTGGAATAGAAGATGAAGGAGAAGAGGACATCAAGTGAAAAGAGAGAATAGAAAATCCTATACAAAAAGGAAGGAAGGGTATACACTTTCTTTAATCGTTTGAGATTTTCTAGAAAAAGAGAGGAATACTATAATGGATGGATTATGTTTGGTTGTATTATTCAAGAATTTTGAGAAAATGATAGGGAGACCACAAGGTTATATGGGACTGACAAGAAACATCTCTATCTAACATCTTAATTGTATCAATACCACTTGTAATTTGTCTCCATGAATTTATGCTCCAAAAATACCTCAATATGCTTTATTTTCAAAATCTTTAAATAAGAGATAAAAGACTTAATAATTGGAAGATTCCTATTTTACCGTAATGGTAGCTCTCACCCTAGCTTTCTCTCTCTAAAACTAAAAGGCCCAAACTTGAGTCCAAATGTCCCCTAATGTATATGATCTTGCATGATTAAGTCCCCTGTAAGTAGTGCAACACGCACAAAGAAAATCTCCAATGAGCTTGACTAGGAGTATTTATAAAACAAAAGAGATGTTAAGTCTAGTATGGATGAGCTAGATCAAGGATTCAATAAGACACTTGTACATGGTAGCATCAAGAAAGGGTTCTCCGATAGTAACCAACTTGGACCCAAGGTCCTTGGTGCTTTACACTGGTAGGCAACATTCATGCCAGTTCTTTTCTATGCTAATTGAATAATTAAGAATGACACAAGTAGGGATCATATGGCCTGATTAACTACGAATTAGATAAGCTACAACAATGGAAAATTAAAATAGAAGCTTAAACAGCCATATGGACAGTCATGAAGCATGCCATGCAACTAGTCTTATATTACACAATGTAAATAAATTGAATTCTCATAGAAATTAGCCATCAGCTTTAGATTGTCATGGTTGCTACGTGTTTTTTCCCACCAAAAGAGATTTGAAATCTTAACCATCAGCAGGTGCTCTCCTTATTAAGTTATTGGTGTGGGTGGAAGGATCTCCTTGGCAATGTTTAAAGCGCTAGAACAGAAGGTGTGTTTTGGAGATGCGCCTGAAATTGAGACTTTTAATTCAAAAGAAGATGAACAAAAGGTTCAACACCCTTTTGATTGCACTATTGATGAACAGGTTCAACATAATCCTCCTTTTGCTAAATCAAAAGATGTCGAGGCAATTATAGGGTAAGAAATGGGCCGTCACTTGGGCCATCACTCGACCATACAAAACTTCAAAAGAAGCATGGAGATACACCTATAATTGGATATGGAAATGCCTTGTGCCATCTAATAGATCTCTAGACCAAGGAAGCATTAGGAAAGATCAGATGTCTTTTTTTGGCCATGTAAGAAATTGAGGAGAAAGTGTAATGCAATTTAAAAAAAAAACATTCTCAAAAGATTAAAAAAACAATTTGGGGGAATGTTCACCCCTTTGTACTTCTCTTATTAATCATTGATTATGAAAGTATTGAATGCAATTGTCATCTTTAATGCCTTGCAACCCCTCAAAATCTTCTCTTCAATGACACTGTGAAAGTCTTCCCTTGTCATTGTCGAAGTTTTGTTTGGTGGACTAACCACCTCCATGTTGGATGACTTCTTGGTAACTCTTTTGCAAACATGGATGATTGCAAATGTTGATACCATCTCCATATTGATTTCGAAGATGAGTATCAACCTAGTCATAAAAGAAATGGTGTGAATACATTGAATACAATGGAAGGATTGAGGTTAGAGGGTAGAAAGAATATTGATCTATGCACCAATCCCACAACGGTCATTACCACTCTGACCATTATTGCCTCTAATTGTCAAAGTATGAGAGGTGTGGGAAGCATCGACATTTTTTTTGTTAACCTCTTCAATCAAGAGTGCACCCTCTACATCTTGCAACTGTAACCCATCAATAGGTATGTTGACACAGATAATAGTATGAAATGTATCCCATGATTCATGCAATGTAACTAAGAAAAACAAGGGAAGAAGAGTACCCTTGAATTCAATCCCCTGTGAAGAAAAATGGTTGATAATGGAATGAAACTATTTAAGTGAGCTAACATAGAAGTGCCCTCGTCCATGCAAAGGTCTATGAGTTGCTTCAACCCCAATACATCTGAGAAGCAGGACTCTATTTGTCACACACATTGCAAATATTTTCCCATAATTTCCATGTAGGGTGGCCATCAAAGACAACATTATAGAGCACCTACTTAGAGAGGGATAATATGATGGTGGACTTACATAGCTAATCTAATTTGGCCCAATCCTCTACACCAATAAGTTTGGTCTTGACACCCTTATGTTTCAAAGGCCTAACCTGCATTTTTTGCACTAAAACTTGTCAAATTTGGACCTTTCAATAGATGTAGTTGGTGCCATCCAACTTGTCAATATTAAACATGGCACTATCACTTGAGCCACCAACCACCATAATAAAGGCAAACAAGTGCACAAACTGTCAAAGTAGGCTATTATAATTATTGCAAACAGCCCTAAAACCACTGCTAAACCAGGCTAAAAACAAGGGGTATTGACCAAATAATGAACTGTCCCATCAACTCAATGTGCAAAGATTTGTCAAATGAAGGTGACTGCTCATATAAACAATGCAGTAAATTGCAATTACACCATGCTGAAAATAAAGTACACTAGTAAGGAATCAATGTGAAAGAGGGGCAATCATTGATATAAGACAAACTGCAACTGCTAAGGAATAGCTTCAACTAGCAGTGAGTGCATATGCAACTGGCACGAAGAACTCTCAAAGAATTAGTGTGTGAGACTGAGATACACTCCATAGGCATAACCATCATGCAAAGAGTGAGTCTCATAAGTAATAGAAGAGACCAGCTAAAGGCACAACGGACTGAACACTGTAATGGAAGCTCAATACATAACCAATCAAGCTGCATACATCACTGACAACATTGTGATAGAGATAGGTGCCGGCCCGAGAGTAATGTCAGATCCGCCCAGTAAGCATCAAATGCATACATAAAGCATGACAAGAGCATGTACATGTCACGAAGTCCCACGATCTCATTGTAAGACCCTCAAGCTTAACTATGTAATCAAAAGCTCCATGTAATATCCAAATGACAAGAAGTGACTGCCACTGGATGGAAATTCTAGCAAACAAAACTCAAAACATCATGTGGAAGGCATCCATACATCCAAGATCCAAGTAGCATATATCCGAGAGCATCTAAGCCAAGTAACTTGCAAAGCTCTTACTAGAGCATCAAATAACCATACATAACTGTGAATGAAAATTAATGTCAAAATTCAAAGCTCCAATCTTAGCTCAAAGGCAATTCGGAAGCATAACCAAGCATATAACACAAACCATAAGCATCAATACATCAACCCAAGTAGTAGGTATTTCACTAATCAAATGAGCTTCAATCCTGGTTATTACAGCAATGAAAAAACCTCTATAAAACCAAGCAAAGGGGTGCTAAAAGCAACTACATAGCATTTCAATACATTGGCATAACATCCCTAGATGATTCGACATCAAATAGACATCTTGAGAAGCATAAGTGATCTCGACGGCCGTGGAGGTCTTGTATTTAGCAACAAATTGTGGCCAACTAATGGTGATGATAGCTCGTGCGACCTCAAGTGGGCTTGTGAGATCGACTGGCTCCTTGATTCCATAAAGCTGACTCTTCAAGTGATTCATGAAGGACTTGGTGAACGTAGCAAAAATAAGGCTGTTGGAAACTGAAACTATCATGGAGTGGACATCAGCAGGCACAATTCACACTGTTGTTGCTCCTGCTTTACTGATATTGAGGCCTTGGGAGCACTCTTAGGTTCTTAAACAAACTGAGGGATGCCTTGGAACAAGTTGCAAAGGGGAGGTAGAAGCTGGGTAGAAGATAGAGCTCAATGAATACCTTGGGGTGAAGAATCCATGGCTACCATTAAAGCTGTGAGATGAAGCTTTTCTCCACAAGCTACCAGGTCAAAAGTTCAAGCTCTTCGAGAAGATGGATCTGATACTAGTTGAAGGGAGCGAGCCTTGAAGTGGAAGCATGGATTAGAAGTAAGAGATCTATGGTGGAAGGAGAGAGAGAGAGAGAGAGAGAGAGAGAGAGAGAGAGAGAGAGAGAGAGAGAGAGAGAGAGAGAGAGAGAGAGAGAGAGAGAGAGAGAGAGAGAGAGAGAGAGAGAGAGAGAGAGAGAGAGAGAGAGAGGTGAAGAATCCATGGCTACCATTAAAGCTATGAGATGAAGATTTTCTCCACAAGCTGCTAGGTCAAAAGCTCAAGCTCTTCGAGAAGATGGATCTGATACTAGTTGAAGGAAGCGAGCCTTGAAGTGGAAGCATGGAGCAAAAGTAAGAGAGCTATGGTGGAAGGAGAGAGAGAGAGAGAGAGAGAGAGAGAGAGAGAGAGAGAGAGAGAGAGAGAGAGAGGATGTGGGAACCCCAGCACTCACAATGTGTGTCCGACCTTCCTTTTATTCAAATGTCACTGAAAGAATAAAGAAGGAAGTGATAGTGATGGGCACCCGCCACTCGCAATGTACATGTGTGCACGTATGCGAGTAATGTCCGTGTAACTAATACACGAGCGGCTAGGCACATGTGTGTTTACCCCAACATTCTCTTTGCGCCTTTCAGCCTCTTCTCCTAGGATGATCCCACAATGGGAGTTTGTTTATATAATAAAGGTGTATATTATTCAATTATAAACTATATATTTATCGTTTGAATATATTGGGGGTTGGGAGGAGCTTGTGTTGCATCTAACCTCAATTGAAGGTCAAACCTGAGCATATGTCTAACAATATCCTCCACATGAAGCCCATGCCCCTCGCAATCATCACCTAGATAATCATCCTCCCCCTCCTCTTGGACGGCCACAACTAGTTGGGGGTACAAATCCAACCCCTCCCCACCCAAAATCCCCCAACCACCACTCATTTGAATGTTGGAACTATAATCAAACTAGGCATATGTTTAACAATTTTTTGAAGAAACAAGAACTTCTCCAAGAAGATAGGTTCACACGGATGCAATGAATGTGGCGTCACTCATATGCCTCAAGATTTCCCTAAATGCAAAGAATCCAATACCATTACCATTGGATCTATGTGACCTAGATAATCATCCTCCCCCTCCTTTTGGATGGCCACAACTAGTTGGGGGTACAAACCCAAACCCACCCCCCAACCCAAAATCCCCCAACCACCACTCATTTGAATGTTGAAACTATAATCAATCTAGGCATATGTTTAACAATTTTTTGAAGAAATAGGTGTTGAGATATCGAGCTCCACTCGTGATATGCCAGGGTGACCATTGTCCATTTATATCACCGACTTGTTAGGTGCAGATGCGGTTGGTACACCGCCCATGAATAATAGCTAGATGACAGCTATCCTTATCTACTCTAGTTCGTGGCTCAGTTAGTATGCCACCTTAGTTAGTTGAGTTTGGTTTGAGACCCATATATAGGGTTCTTCTATTTCTTTGTATGTGTGTTCTTTTTGGCTTACGCAACTAAGAAGAGGAAAATTATTTTTAGCCTCCATCTGTGTGTGTATTCCCCCATTGTGCAAGCAAGAAAGCTACAAGTGAGACTCCTTCCTTCTTTTCCATAATCTTGACATGGTATTAGAGCCTTATTCGTGGTAAGGAGCTCAAGAAAGCAAACCAAGTTCGCGGTGTTCTGGTAAAAGGACCAGTGTTGCTTTCATTTTTCTGTTTTGGGAGCAAGTCTCTGCAGGTAGCATAACCGGAAAGTGTAAGAGTGCATTGTCTCAGATTGAGACACTCTTCGCGGTGTAGCAAGAGGGCAGTATATGCTGCGGGCAAGGGCTTTAGTCCTTGGTTGCTTTGTTTTTTTTATTTGAGGCCATTTCGGAGCCTGTTTTGGAGGCGGAAATTTTCTACACGTACTCAGGACAAGGCCCTGTTTTATGCTGTGCGACCATTGTTCTACAGGTCGGTGAAAAGTTACTGTAGAAATTGCATCCTATGCCTATGCGCAGAGACATTGGGAGTTACAGAATCATCCTTGTTGCCTGTTGATGCAAAATCGTCACTAGGAAGTGATTGTGTGGTCAAATACCACTTTCGTCAGTTTTGCAGATTTTCCCTTGTGAGGCTGAAGCTGTGTTCTTTGCAGTGACAGAATTTTTTGCAGTGTTCTCTAATGGCGCCTAATTCTCTTTCACAGATTGTCACTGAAAAGCTTGACAAGAGCAACTTCCAAGCATGAAAGTTTAGAATGACGAATTTCCTTATGGGAAAATGATATTGGGAATTCGTTGCAGGAAATGAAGAAGAACTGGTTATTCCTGATGTTCCCAATCAACAGCAAATGTAGGCATTTAAACCATGGCATGAGAGAGCCACGAAAGTTATGTACTGGTTCTCTATCAGCATTTCAGACTCTATGATTGTGCATATTCAAGATGCAAGTATGTCAAAGGAGGCATGGGATACTTTGTCAAAAATGTATACCACAAACACGCAAGCCAAGAAAATGCAGCTCAAGCAAGAGTTGCACAATGTGCAAAGAGAAAGTATGAGCATCAATGACTACCACATGAAGGTGAAGAAGATTGCAGATGCACTTGCTTCCATTGGGTCGCTAGTGGAAGATGATGATTTAGTTTATGTGACCTTGAATGGTCTAGGAAAGGATTATGCACAGTTCCGAACATCCATTTCCGTTCGTGAAAGATTTCCTAATTTTGAGGAGTTGATTGCTCTTCTAATTTCTGAGGAGCAGAGAAATGGTGGTGCATCTTCTTCAGGAGGAACTTCAAAAGAAGCATTCTTATACTCAAATGCTGGAAGAGGTAGAGACAGAGGTAGAGGAGGCCGATCTGGAGGCCGTGGTAGAAATCAAAATATGCAGCAAACTCAAGAAAACCAGTCCTATGGAGGAGGACATGGTAACTCTAGAGGCAGGGGGAGCCAAAGAGGTTGTTGTGGATGGCAAAGAGGCCAAAATGCAAACAGCAATGTTGAATGCTACTATTGTGGTAAAATGGGTCATATGGCTAAAGACTGCTATAAAAAGCAGAATGACATCATGAATGGAAAATTGCAACAAGGGAATTATGCATCTTCTAGTAGACAGGGTGATGACAGAAATGAGCATTTGTTTATGGTGCAGCACATGAACAATTCTGTGACAAGTGCAGAAGAAAGCAACGAAGTGTAGTATGTTGACTCAGGTGCATCAAACCACATGACAGGTCATGCAGAATGGATGCAGGATGTAAGGAAAATGGAAAACCAGGATTTGTGGAGACTGGTGATGATACTGCACATCCTATTATGCAGATTGGAAAAATTCCTTTGTCTATATAGGATGGGAAAAAGAAATACCTGTCAGACATATTTCATGTTCCGAATATCACCAAGAATCTGGTTTCTATTGGTCAAATGGTTGAGTAGGGCTTGCAGGTCAAATTTAATCCTCATGGATGCTTTGTTGAGGATATGAAAAATAAAGCTCGCTTGATAGCAAAAGGAAAGAAGAAGGGCAAAATGTTTACATTGGATGCATACATGTCTGAATTGAGTGCAGCAATGTTTGCACATGGAACCGGTGTAGTTGCAGATATTGATATCTTGCATAAATGCATTGGTCATGTTAATGTACAACGACTTAAATCAATGCAGGCCCGAAATATTGTTGCAGGATTGCCTAAATTCAAGGTTGCAGAAATACATAAGGTATGTGAAGCCTGTCAATTTGGAAAACAGGCAAGGAAACCATTTCCTAGACATGTTCAAGAGAGTAAGAAGCCATTGGAATTAATCCACTCTGATGTGTGGACTACTAAAGCTGCATCTATTGGAGGCTGTCATTATTTTGTCACTTTTATTGATGACTATAGCAGAAAAGTTTGGGTGTATTTTATGAAAAAGAAAAGTGAAGTTTTTGGGCATTTCAAAACTCTTAAAGCTATGGTTGAAAAACAAACAGGCCTGCAAATAAAATGCCTAAGGTCAGATGGAGGGGGAGAGTACCTCTCAAATGAGTTTACAAGGTTCCTGCAGGAGCATGGCATAAAGTAGCAATATTCATGCAGTCATATCCCACAACAAAATGGAATTGCAGAAAGGAAAAACAGGCATATTGGAGAGGTATCTCATGCCATGCTCAACGAAAAAGACCCGCCAGATTTTTATTTGGCTGAAGCAATTGCTACAACAGTCTACATAATGAACAGGACTCCCACTGCAGCAATACATGGGATGACTCCAGAGGAGAGGTATACTGGTAGGAAACCAGATATTTCTCATTTGAAGATTTTTGGTTGCATCGCCTATGTTCATGTGCCACATGAGTTGAGATCCAAGTTGGATCCAAAAGCTGAGAAGTGCATCTTTATTGGTTACTAGCAGAAATGGTATAGATGCTATAACCCTTCTACTCGTAAGTTTACAGTGAGCAGAGATGTTGTTTTTGATGAGATGAGTAGCTGGTATAAACCAGTAAATGTGATTGATGATGTAGATGCACATAATGGTAATGCTGCACAGAATTCACAGCAGCAGTCACAAAAAATTTGTGGACATGGAGTGTCCTCTAGTAGTGGTTCACATTCTTCGCCATGGACAGGCAGATTGAGATCAGGAGAATCTCCTCAAAAAAATGCAGATAGTGGTATGCAGGTTTCATGAAAAGGAAAAGAGAAGGTAGATCAGCCCATGTTTGATGTGAATGCAGGTCTGGCTCATAACAGAGCATTGATGATGAGTTGGGTATTCTTTCTATTGTTACACCTGGAGTAAGGAAGACAAGGGATGTTTTGAGAGCACCTGAAAGTGAGCCTACTTTGCACAGGTCTACTAGAGCTAGGTATCATGTAGATAGGCTGAAATATGATGGATTTACAGCCATTCATTATGCCTATATAGTCAAAGTGGTACAGGAACCAAAACCCACTTCTTTTGAGCAAGCCATGGGAAAACAAAAATGGGAGAAAGCCATGGATGAAGAAATGGATGCTTTGGAAGCAAATGCTACATGGGAATTGGTACCTTTGCCTAAAGATAAGAACGCAATTGGTTGTAAGTGGGTTTATAAGGTGAAGCACAATGCATATGGTTTCGTGAATAAATACAAGGCAAGATTAGTAGTCAAGGGGTATGCACAAACATATGGAATTGATTATGAAGAAACATTCAGTCCGGTTGCAAGGATGGTAACCGTAAGAGCAGACATTGTTATGGCTGCATCAAAGGGATGGTCTTTACATTAGATGGATGTAAAGAATGCCTTCTTGCATGGTGATTTGCAAGAAGAGGTCTATCTAGAGCAGCCACCAGGTTATGTGCATGTTGTTCATCCTGAGTTTGTTTGCAAGTTGAAGAAAGCCTTGTATGGCTTGAAGCAAGCACCTAGAGCATGGTCTGACAAGATAGGATAGTATCTTGTCACTATTGGCTTTCAAATTTCCAAGGCAGATTTCTCACTTTATGTGAGAAAAAAAGAGAAAGGTATTATGCTGCTTGTCATTTATTGTGATGATTTGATTATCACAGGTGACAGTGATGAAGATATCCTTCATGTGAAAATGTTATTGAAGCAGAAGTTTGAGATGAAGGATTTGGGAGAGCTACGTTATTTCTTGGGCATTGAGGTGATTAGATCACCAAGTGAGATATGGCTCTTGCAGAGGCAGTACGGATTGGACATGCTGTCCAAATATGGGATGACAGGGTGTAAGCCTATTTCAGTTCCTTTGGAGCAGAATGTGAAGCTGAGTGCAGATGCATGTGAGCTTCTGGAAGACCCTACTATGTATAGACGCATATTAGGAAGTTTGATTTATATGACTATTACCAGGCCAGATTTGAGCTATGCTGTTGGATTGGTAAGTCAATTTATGCTGGCTCCAAGGAAACCGCATTTGGATGCGGCTAGATGCATACTCAGGTATGTGAAGTCCACATTGCAGTATGGACTACTTTATGAGACTGGGATTCATATACAGTTGCATGGATACACTGATGGTGATTGGGCTGGTAGTATTTCTGATAGACAATCTACCAGTGGATATGTGTTCTCTTTTGGGAGAGCTGTAGTCACTTGGAGCAGCAAGAAACAGCCTACAGTTGCCTTGTCGAGCACAGAGGCTAAGTACAGGGGTGCAGCAATGGCTGCATGTGAGGTAGCTTGGTTGCATAAGCTACTTTATGATATGCATCAGTCTACAGATGGGCCAGTTGTCATTTATTGTGACAATATGAGTAGTATATACTTGGCAAATAACCCAGTCTATCATGCTAGAACAAAGCACATTGAGGTGCATTATCACTATGTGCGAGAGAGAGTTTTACTAGGTCTTATTGATCTAGTTTATGCCAGCATAGGTCAGGTAGCTGACATATTTACGAAGGCATTGGGCGCAGAGAAGCTGCACAAGTTTAGAGAACTGCTTGGTGTGCAGGAATTGGGATCGAGCTCAAGGGGGAGTGTTGAGATATCGAACTCCACTCGTGATATGCCAGGGTAACCGTTGTGCATTTATGTCACCGACTTGTTAGCTGCAGATGCGGTTGGTACACCGCCCATGAATAATAGCTAGATGACAGCTACCCTTATCTACTCTAGTTCGTGGCTTAGTTAGTATGCCACCTTAGTTAGTTGAGTTTGGTTTGAGACCCATATATAGGGTTCTTCTATTTCTTTGTATGTGTATTCTTTTTGGCTTATACAACTAAGAAGAGGAAAACTATTTTCAGCCTCCACCTGTGTGTGTATTTCCCCATTGTGCAAGCAAGAAAGCTACAAGTGAGACTCCTTCCTTCTCTCCCACAATCTTGACAATATCAACCTCTCCAAGAAGATAAGGTTCACAAAGATGCAATGAATGTGGCATCACTCATATGCATCAAGATTTCCATAAATGCAAACATCCAATACCACTACCATTGGATCTATGTGACCTGTGTGTGTGGGGGGGGGGGGGGGGGGGGGTGTGCCGTGAGGTGGGGTGGGGGAGTGTGCCGTGTCGTGGTGTGGGGGGGGGGGGGGGGGGGTGTGCCGTGAGGTGGGGTGGGGGAGTGTGCCGTGTCGTGGTGTGGGGGGGGGGGGGGGGGGTGTGCCGTGAGGTGGGGTGGGGGAGTGTGCCGTGTCGTGGTGTGGGGGGGGGGGGGGGGTGAGGTGGGGTAGGGTGGGTTGAGCGGGGTTTTTTGAGGTGTGGTGGGGTGGTGTGGATGGAGCGGGGTTTTTTTAGGGGTGGTGAGGTGGGGTGTGTTGAGCGGGGTTTTTTGAGGTGAGGTGGGGTGGTTTGGATGGAGCGGGGTTTTTGGGGGTGGGGTGGGGGGGATGCGCCCTGTCATGGGGGGGTGAGGTGGGGTGGGTTGAGCAGGGTTTTTTGAGGTGAGGTGGGGTGGTGTGGTTGCTATAAGAAAAGTGAAGGGTCACATATTCCAGTAAGAAAAGTCAAGGCTAAGGCAAGTGCCCCTTACAATGAGGAGCTAGTGATGCTTGCATATCTTAAGGTTAAACTCATAGCAAAGAGAAAGCACATCATAGATGCTCTCATTGACGAAGGTTCTAATGATGAAGGTCTTAAATTCAATATTCTAGATTATGATGCATGGATTAAAATCAAGTGGCCTAAACTTGTACTAGCTAATGCCACCATCAACCCATACATGAAAGCTCCATATTCCATATGGGGGAACTATAAGATTCTCATCACAATAGACATTGAAGCATACCCATAATGTTTTATGTACTCAAAACCCACAAGGATGTTGAGAAGGAAATCCTACTAGGAAGAACCTTCAAGTGGGTGGTTAAGTGAATGTTGACTTGATGTGGAGTGCATAGATCTTAGACTTCACAACTTTAGTAAAGGGAATCTTTCTTATCTGCAACAAGTGGGAAACCAAACTCTAACATAATATGTAGCTTTACAGAGAGGTCATTTTTGTGAGTGCAAATTTTGGAGTTCAGTTTCTACCCTTTCGTCTAAACTTATTATGCACCATTGAGAGAGAGAGAGAGAGAGAGAGAGAGAGAGAGAGAGAGAGAGAGAGAGAGAGAGAGAGAGAGAGAGAGAGAGAGAGAGAGAGAGAGAGAGAGAGAGAGAGAGAGAGAGAAATAAAAGAAAGAAAGTTATATTAACGTCTTCTAAAGACCAAAACTGGCCTATGAGACAAACTGTGATACAACTGATGAGGTCCAGCTATCCAAAATAAAAGTACTGAATGAAAAGCTAAAAACTGGAAACTGAAAATACGATGCTGTGAGTGTGATAAGTGTCGTGTATGTGTATGTGCGTATGTAGCTCTGGTACTCCAGATAATGGCTACAAAAGGGGAACAAATGTCGGCTGTGATAGGGGAACAACTGTCGGCTGTGATAAAGTGGTGCGATGTGTATATGTAACAGATGCAAGGAGATATACTATCCTGGGATGTAGTAGCAGTCGTCGAAGTTGCTAATAGCAGGTGATCCCTCCTGGATGCAGGATGTGGTACATCGGCGGTGGAGAAAGAGCAAACTGGAGGTCTGAGATCCAGTGTGTCGAGTGTCGTCAGATCTCAGTCTGCTGTCGATGTAGATCAAGAATCCTTCGGATCTCCTATCGGTGTGGCTGTGGGGTCCGAAACCCACGGATCCTCGTGCGGCGTCGGGTACGTTGGTCCTCAGCCTGCTATAGTGTGAGCCCAGAGGTCTGGCTGGAGGCTGGTACAGTAGCTCTCACTCTATCTGTCTGAAAGAACTGTGTAATAGTCGTCTGGGTGGGCCCCTCTCTGACTGGGACCCGCTGTGTGCTCTGCTCTCTGATGTGCCATGCCTCTCCCAGAAAACGGCCAAATGATCTCTGATCCATATCAGTCATACATCCCTGAAGTGAGCTACTCAATGTGTATCTAGATCTCAACTCTGAGTATGCCGGGAATCTGAGAACAAAATGCTCCTCACTCTCCACCTATGATCTGCAAAGGGGGCATATCCTCTCCTCCCGTGGGATGCCACTGGCTCTGCCACTCTCAATCATAAGCTGATGTGATGATACCCTGAGCTGTCCAATAAGAACTCTCAATCGATGTGGCATATAGATCTGCATATATCTCGGAATCTCTATGAATCCCTGCTTTGATATGCTCAAGAATTGTGTATAATAATGTGCCATCCTCTATGGCAGTGGCTGTGCAGGGCTGACCCATGTCCTCTGTATATAAATATGCCATATCTCTTGTTTGATGACTCTGTTCCTCTTAGAGAGAGAGAGGGTGTAAGTGGGAGCTTGAGTATCATATAGAAGAGGTGGGAGTCTATCAATGTCCAACCCATGTCTGTCAAACCAAGCTCTAGTCTGTGCATACCATGATGTGGTATCCCCCGCTCGAGCCATCTCCTGAGATGCCATATATGCTCTGTATGCAATGCGATCTCTGTCCATATCCTGAAATCTGTGTAGGAAGCAGACTGTCTGAAATAGTGCCTCTACTAGCATGGGCGGTGTGGCAAGCTCTGCTCGCACAATGTCATGTGGGACTGAGGCCTTGCTGCGAATCAATCTAGATATCATGATCACCTAAGGTCTCTCCATCAATGTCCATACATAATCGGCAAGGCCTGGCCCCCATATAGCTGCTCCATACATCAATGCTGGAGTGACTAGAGTATCAAAGAGCCCATCCCTTGGTGCGGGGCTCCTGGAAATGTGCCTGATGACACTGTCGCTCCATAAGAGCCAATGTTGAGTATCCTCTAGTGAGGCGGTCACGAGCTGCTTGTGTCATCGAGAAAATCCCTGAAGCTGCTGTAAAGGTGACTCCCAAATATACATATGATCCAGTGACCTCAATACTCCCTCCTGCTGCCATGAAAATACTCTGTCTGCGTATCTGAGCTGATGTATGGAATATAAGAACCTTGGTTTTACCAAGGTTCACTGTCATGCCTCTCTATATGCAAAAATCATCCAATGCTAATAAATGTTGCTGTAATCCCTGAGCTGAATCTGAGACCAACACAATGTCATCTGCATATAGTAAGATATGAACTGTGGCTCCACTGAGATCTATACCTCCACCGGCTCGCTGTTGAATAAACTCTGCTATCTCATCAATGTATAGCCCAAATAGAGTCGGTGAGAGTGGGCATCCTTGTTTCACACCAATGGTGCTCACAAGGGGATCTAATATACCTCCCGGACATCTGACTCTGCCAGTAACCCGCTCATATAGTGCATAAATACCCCACATCATGTCATCATCCACCCCCAGATCAAGTAGGCGTCTGAAAAGCCTCTCTCTCGGAACCGTGTCAAAGGCTTTGCGGAAATCCACAAAGAAACAATACAATCTCTATTTCTTCACTCGTGTCTGGTCGATCAGACAACGGAGGGTGAAGATGTGGTCTATGGTAGAAAATGCCCGTCTGAACCCTGCCTGTGCGGATGCGCGCATGCACTCTCTCTCTGCCAGCGTGCTGAGCTCCTCCTCCATCACCGTGCCATAAAATTTGGCCAAAACTGGCCCAATCATGATGGTCCTATACGTGTTAGGATCCATAGGATCCCCTGACTTGTGGATAGGTACAATGGTATGCTCTGTCCACGAGTCAGGGAACCCCTCAGACAATGCACGGTTGAAGAGGTGAGCAATGAGTGGAGCCAATGTGTCTTTGCCATATATAATATGCTCTGCCTGAAGATCAAACTGGTCTTGAGCGCGGCCATGCTGTAACCGTGAGATAGCATGTTTCACCATATTAGTGGTGAAAAAGGATGAAAAACCTGGTCTCGGTGTACATGGTGTGGGTATCAGCGGCTGTGCGGGTACATGATATAAACTCTGTGCGTATCCATGCCATACTGCAGGGTCATGTATCGATGTGGGTGAGCGTGGTTCTCTGATCTGCCTCCATGCCTCTGCATAATCTCTGCTCATAAGAAGGTGGTATATATCCCAATATCTCTCCTCCTCCCATTCCCGCTTATTACGGTAGGTCAAGCGGTGCATGCGTCTGTGCACCTGTCTGTGTGTGATCTCTCCTCTGGCCTCCAAATCGTGTAGCTGTCGACGTAGATCTCTGCACTCATCATCATACCACCTGTTCTGTGGCATGGTACCGGTCCGAGGGGGGTGCGTGTATGTGTGATGTGGAAAACTGAGTGTAGCAGAATCATGGAGAATGCATGTGATATCAGTGGTCAATGTATCAAGGGGTGCGTATGGATCAAGTGACGTGATGTGCTCCTCCAGATGCTGTGAGTAAACATGTGAGAGCTCATGAGTGAAGTGTGTGGTAGTATGCATGTGGGGTATGATATCTGCAGGTTGTGATGGTAATGAGGTGAGGAGTGAGAAACTGAGAAAGGTGTGATCGGCACCGAGTGGAAGTCTCCCAAGGCCGAAGGACTCGATAGTATGCATCCCATCGATCGGTCCGAGTAGATAATCTACAGTACTCTCGCCCCCCCATGTGGAAAGCATGTAAGACCTCCTGAATATGGCCATCGTGCCATCCCATTATAAATAACCAGATGATGTCTACTACCAAGCTCAAGTAAATGCCCTCCATACCTTGTGGCGTTTGGCCCAGTATCTGCTGACTCCCGACTGATCCCCAACTCCTCAAGGTCTAATGCTCTCATGATCTTTGACTGCTCCATATCAAAACTCTCACACTGTCGGCTCTGTGTGCGCCCGTTGAAGTCCCCCATAAGGAAGACCTCACCCAAACTAGAATACAGAATAATGTCCTCTGAGAGCTGTGAATAAGGGGAGGGGGAATCTCTGGCCTAAATATCACCCTGCATAGTAGCATATCTGGACCCTCGTGGTGAAAAGTAGCATACTACCATATAGATCCATCTCTCATCTGATATCTGCACTCATAGGTGAAAAGTAGGAGAGAGAGAGAGAGAGAGAGAGAGAGAGAGAGAGAGAGAGAGAGAGAGAGTGTGTGTGTGTGTGTGTGTGTGTGTGTGTGTGTGTGTGAGCTTGTGTGAGGAAGAGATTGTGAGGGACTAGTTGAAGAGAAGTCCTTCTCCTCCTTCTCTCCTACTCTTAAATTAATAAGAGTGTCATCCAATGTTCCACCAATAAGCACTCATTGAGGTTAACATCCATTTTAGGATTGTGTACTTATATTTTATATCTTTTCCTTTTCAATATCTTGTATAGTAAAGCTATAAAGGTTCCTATTGCTCCTCTATTATTCCTTGTATTCTTGCCTTTCTATCTTAACAGTGTTTCCAACAATTGGTATTTGAGTTTCCGTTCCACACACCGACCCTTGCCCCTTGCCCTGCCCTACCTACCCCCCCACACACACCCACACACAAGCAAACTACACGGGTGCAAAAGTCATCATGTTGCTACACCAAACTCGACCTTAGGTCTCAAGGAGATGCAGCTTTCCAACTTTTTTCACAACAACACATGTTTCATGGCATGTTTTGGAGTGTGCAAATAGTTCCAGGGTATTTTTGGAAACATGTATTAATAACTACCATTTTTTGTTTTGCGGCCATTTTGTTGCATAACGGTGATTGAATCATACACTAAAATATTCTTACACTCTTCAACTTCAAAAATTTTCCTCTTGTTTCTCTTGTGATGTCTTTTCTATATGTTAAAAAAATTCATTTAGTTGTAATATAGGAACAATGGCTCTATATTAGTCATTTCCATGTTGGAACCATACATATCACCTCCCTAATTTGGGGATACTTTACAATTGATATATTTGAGATATCAAAACATTAATGTATAAAAAGTCTTTTATGAATTAATGAAATTTTTGATTGGACAAACTATTCTCTATGGTCCTATAATGTTGGAAGCATATAAACCACCTCTTTAATTTGAGGATACTTCATAATTGTGACTTGAAAAATTTAGTGATAATTAAATATGACTAGATATGTGAAGGAATAACCTTCCATAAAGTAATTAAAAACGTGATGGAACCAACTATCCACTAGGTCTTATATGATGAAACCAACCATCCACTAGGTCCTATATGACCTGACATGTATTCATTACCACTACTTTACTAAAGGGTGATGGGATGTTGATGTACGCATTAAGGGGCCTCTTGACTGATCTATTGCTACTATTGCATATAAAGGCATAATAGAGGATAAGGTAGGCCCTAGTACTAACATGCTAGATGTGGAAAACTACTGAACAAAAATTGACAAAGGATGCAAAGGGCACAAAAGCTCATCCATTAATGGCTCTATTTCCCAAAACAACAATCATATCTCATATTTTACCATGTAAACCTTCCAAGCATGCTTGGGATGCTCTCGCCAAGATCTATCAGCGCATGATGAGCAACATGTTGCCTACTTGCTTGTCATAATGAGGCACAAATTGTGAGCATACAAGTAAGTGTGACTCCATGGAGGGATATTTTACAAAAGTAAGGATCTCAAGGAGAAACCTGTTGCAATTGATAAAATTGTGCAACATAAAGACCTTAGTTACCAATGCTTTGTTTGTATTGGAAAAGTCAAACTTATGACAATATACTCACTCTCTAATTTATGTACTTGGCATTAAACATAACTTATTGTCAATTTTTGCAATCACAAAAGCTAGTTTTATAATTATGTTTATGAATGACAGCCTTCAAGTACCTATGAGGACAACTTCAATTGGTGGCTATTTTGTATCTTTACAGATTCATTGATGACTACAATAGGTTTACATGGATCTACCCCGTGAAGTTGAAGTTAGAGGTATTTATGTACTATAACGGGTTCTTATCTGTGGTTGAGAATGAGATACACAGTCTCATGTGCAACCAAATATATTTTCCATTTACCAATTTGTTGATAGAATGGATTTGGATGAGGCACTACTTGAAGAGAGCAACAATTGATGAGTCAAACCGGTTACCTGAATGATCTTTACAAACTATCAAAGACAATACATTGGTTGCTCCTTATCTACTAAGACATGATATGTGGATTTTTGTTCTTAATTTATTGTTAGTTATGCTCTTACTACCTTTTGTGATAAAGATAAAATAATCTCACTTTAACAAGCAAAACAAAGTGACAATTGAATGCATGCCATGTAAAAGAGTCGATACTCAATGGGTCTACAAGTTGAAGATGAAATCTAATGGTATGATGGATCACTATAAATATTTTGCTCATTAAAAGGGGATTATGATGAGACTTTTCTATCTACACATATGACCATCATTTGAGCCTAATATGAAAGCATAAATCCATACTTATTTGCTTGTGAGTTTTGCAATAGTTCACATGAGAGTACATTCTATGTGAGCAAAGAAAGAGGTTCTCTCTTGGTCATTAATTTGTGTCTATTTTACTACTCACTAGTCCAAATAAGGGTATAATTTTCACTTTCAAATCCAAATCATACTCTAATTTAAGATGCCAAGCATGAGAGTGTTGCACTTCTACTTGAGCATTCGATGTACGCAACAAAATGATAACATTATTATGCGACAATTTAAGTACATCTAAATTTTTTTAAGAAGGCTTGGTCTTATTTGCATATAAGCATATGGCTACTCTTGGAGAACTTGGCTTATCACTCTTCAAGATCCAAGTGGTGTAATCAATCATTGTTATATCAATAGGTCACTATCACATATAAGCAAGTTTGTATAGACCAGTTCAAAACATTAGCAAGCCTCGAAGAGGATCTTTTGATGCTTCAAGGTACACAACATTGTGCTCTGTTCTACCCACATGGTGATAATCCACAATTACATGTTTTTTTGATTTGTGGCTGAGCAAGTTCTCATAACACTACAAGTGTCCACTACCAATTCTTTTATCTTAACATATCATGTACATTATAGCTAAGCAAAAATTGACATATAATGGTTGATTCACGTATGAAATAACCATGAGGAAGCCTTCACAACTATGATGGAGTGTCTAGCCCAAATGACTTGTTCCTCACTTGGGTGTTGATGCATCATTCCCTACGACTATGTACACTAGTGAAAAATCCAATCTTCCATACTTTGGCCTCCCCATATCTGAGAGGGAAAGGCTCTCAATAAGAAAGATATGTTGGCATATGTGCCTACACATGATAACTTGACAAATCCACTCACACACTCCTAGAAATTGATACTATTCGCGAGCCTTGGAGCATCTTAGCATTCATAAATTGATCCACCATATCCTTGTGCATGTTAACATCATTGCTCCCAATAGGATTTTGGAGCATTCTATATGCTAGTAATGTGTGCATACAACTCTTAAGTTGTTTTCCCCTCCTTAAAAGGTTTTGTTTCTTAGGGTTGTACACATCTTACCCTTTACATCTTTTTTTCTTTTTATTATCTAGTACAGTAGAGCAATGAGCCTACTCTTACTTCTTCAAAATTGTTTATATTCTCACTTTGCAATTTCGTCATTCTTTCCAATAATAAGCAAGTGAGAATACACTCAAGATAGATATTGAGGAGAGAATTGAGATCACAATAGTAAGCACACAAACTACAATCCTTGCGTTCTCTCCTTCAAAATAAATAGGATATTTTGAGGACACACTTGAAGCTAAGCTAATATTATCGCTCTTGTAAGATAGGAAACTATGTTATATTCAAGCATTGAATTTTTAAAAAGTCAAGAAGGCATGGTATAAAATTTGGCATCGTAAATGGTCTTTTAATCTTTGATCTTTGAAAAGGTACGATGAGGAGAGTTAAAAGGGTGTGACAAGAAAGTCTCCCTTTGTAACAATCATGAATCAAGCGAATGGTGGGCCAATATGGAACGCACTAGTTGATGATCCAGCCACTTCTCTTCCTAATGTTCTCATCTTTTTCCCAAGGAATCCAAAGTTAAAGGACGCCTCACTGTTTGTGGCTTACGTCACATCATTGTTACTTTTCTGGTGCGTAACAACAGACTGACATGGTAAAAGTAAGGAGAATTCCATATAGGTGCATCTTATGTGCTTCAATTCACCCAAGCCGCCTTGTCGTTTCTAGAGCATTATAGGATCATGCTGCACAAAATGAGAGGTAGTCCAACGACAGGGACATGAAATGTTTAGTTCATATGAGATCACAAGCCTCTGCATTAGTTATATATGTTCCCTATTATTTTACACGAGACTTTAAGAAACCGACTGCCATCTTAAAATAGTGGCCCTTGCATACAAAAATGCCAAAACATGTATGGCCCATTGCATGATTGATTGGGTCCAGTCAACTGTTAAGTATACTTGACTTAGTAAGGCGTGGCCAGCTAAACCAACCATTTGCAGTAATAAAGGGGAGGATGATTGGAAGCAGAAGGCAACAACAATGATTAATGGACAGTGATGCATAAGATTGCCACACTTTACTTGACAACCCTGCAGATACAGGCCAGCCTTCATGGCTTTGTTAGCCCTTTCGGAAACGGTAGTCAGGCCTTGAACCAGGGTTATCTCGTGGGAACCCTGTGCGAGGACCAGGAACTCTTGCAAACTGCAACCTTAATGATGGTCCATCCCTGTCATTCTCATCCAATTTATAACCTGAAAAGGGTATCATCAAGTTTCAAGTTTGTCCTGCAGTTTTCGCAGTTACAACCTCGGGATGGCCCTCACCTTTTAATACTACTCCCTCAACAAAGAATTCAGAACAAAAAGTAAGCCTACTTTCGTGCAAGGCATTAAATTAGTCAAATGCATCAGCCACTACACCAATTCCCACAATAACTTCATGAACATTACAGAAAAGGACGTTTCTCCAAGAGCTGATTTTCATTACCTGGGTGTGGAGAAAAGACCAGAGGAACCTGCACGATCCTTCAATATCGAAAGTATTCTTAAAGCTTCAATGAAAACATGAGTGTATTGCTACATTGTACACACAAGATGCTTATAAAGGTGGTGCATATGAATTTGACTGAGATTGGTTGCATGCAACTAATGCTTTACTTCAGAGCTGGGTGAAAGTCCAAGATCATCAGTGTCATCAATAAATGACAATAGATGGAAGCTCAAAGAACAACTTTCAGGTGAATGTGACGGGCATAAATTTGGCTGCATTAGCAAATAGTTAAAGATTAGATCTTTCAAACATGTCCTTCAGGAGGTTTAGATCAGGCTAAATTATAGGAAGTTCGAAGCAGAACCTTTTGACAAAAATCTTACCACTATACACACCCAAAGCTTAGTAACTAGGGACCCTTTGTCACATCAATAAATGATACTTTTGCCTGATCTATTTGCAAAGTGCCTGACCATCCTTTGCCTAAGATGTGGTTCATGGTGTTACCTATAAAGCCAGTGCTTTTGCCATCAATGCAGTATTATAATCCCATCTCACACTGTCAAAAACCATTGCAATGTTTAACTGCAGTAACCCATTGCTTGCTATGGCTAGATGCCAGGTTTCAATATATGGGCTAAGTGCTGATGATAGGTTCAGCATGGAAGAGGCAAAGCTGATGGCGTAAAGAGACTTGTCCTAGTTCATGCCTAGAGGCTCTTCAGGCTTGTGAGTAGAAAGGAAGCCATAAATTCCCAAAGTAGAGGTGTAGATCATGAGTGTCAAGTTCCTTGGCTCAAGTTTTCTTCTCCATGAAAAACATACAAAGACCAGCTGTTGTGAAACTTTCAATGATGTTAGAAGGGCATTGATGTCATGTGATGAAGCTTGTCCCACATAAAGACTCGAGACATCCAGATCTAGTAACAATGAAGAGATGAAACCATCAGGTTTGGCTGCTTCTTACTATATGAGATAGCTTTGGATCCAAGAGTAAGCATCTCCGATAGTACATTTATGCATGTTGACATGACCAGCCCAATGTGGACCACTCCATCCTCAAAAAGTGAACCCCTCTTGATAAAAATCCTATAGGAATGAGGCCCATATAGATATTAGGATACACAGAGAGCTGTGCGCTAGTGGGCTTGAAGGCCAGTCTTCATGAATGAAAACAGTTAGGCCACCACAAATGCAATGTTTGTAAGGAAATACTTGAACAAAGAAGATAAACACAGAGTAAATGTCAATAATACAATGATAAACAGTAGAACTCAAAGGTGAAACATAACTCAAAGAGAATGTGAATGAATGATCAAAAACACACTATGCTAAAGTGAATACAACCAGCTTGACATATTTTAAATGGGTTCTCATGTGCAGCAGGCAGCCTGAGGAATCAGCTGCTGTAAATGCAAATCAGAGTATGCAATCTATCTGGAACAGGTCAAAGAATGATGATGACAGCAAGGCAGCCTGAAGCAGAGTGAAAACATAGAGCAGCTGCTCAGAAAAGCAGATCTGGCTGGAAACGCAGTCCTGGCTGAGGGGCAACTGCTCCTGGAGATGGCTGGTGTGCTCGGCGGTAGTTGTACAGCAAAACCCAGATGTTGATGAAGAGAAGCAGCTCCAAGATGATGTCTAGATGATGGGCAACAATTGCCAACAGGGCACCACGGCTCGAGATGGCTGGACAGCACTCCACAAAACAGAGATATCCACCGGAGAGGGGTATGGACACTAGTAGGATGTATAAAGGAGAGTAAATCTACAAAACAGGGATAGACTAAGTGGCTGGGCAGCCCTTCTATTTATAGATGTAGATCCAACCAAAGTTTGGGTGTCTACTCGTGGGAAATAGAAACTCTGTAGCATTTTGAGTTTTGGGCCTATTTAAAATGAGCTAAGCTTAATGTTGGGAATAAAGGCCCTCGTGCCTTTTACATGTGTTTGGGTGTGAACATATCCTTAGCACTTGTACTTTCATATATATATATATATATATATATATATATATATATATATATATATATATATATATATATATATATATATCTCTCTCTCTAAAAACCTAAAGTGGTACACTCGTCATTGTACCCAAAAAATCGTGTTCACTCTCTTGACTACTTTGTTCTCTCTCTCTCTCTCACTCTATCTACTGCTAGCAAGCACTGAGTGTCTCGATCCTCACGCTCCCCGTCACTACAAACTGGTATCAGATCTTCAAATAAGTTGTTCGCGCTCCTCGGAGCCCTTGCAAGACATCTCTAGTGTTTCGCTCGTGTGAAATCATCAGGTCGCCACTGATCTCATGCACGTGTGTGTGCTGCATTGTCAGTCGACAGTCTAGAAACCCCGACAGGGCGATAGCAAGTGTGAACCGGGCGACTTCTGCAAAACGGTGCTGCGTGACGGGGCTGGAGGCAACAACCTGTGCAACGGGGCTGCACGAAGGACATTGCGGACGGGAGACGGCAGCCAGGTGTCAGGGCGACCAGCGGCAACTTCAGCGGGGCGTGCGACACACGGGACCAGTGGGGTGAGGACGATCCTGACGGGTCAACAGACCTGTCATCCAAAAACTTTATTTTCTTCAAATAATATTTTTTCAAACTCCTCCCTCTAACCGGGGTTTGTGCGCGTAAACTCAAAAGGTCAGATTTGTGCAATCTTGGCCCAGAAATTTGGGGCTTCTCCAAACTAAGTATTGTTCATGCAAAATTGAGGCATCTACGTTAGAAATTGCAAACATTGTGCGCATTTGAATTAGGGATTTCGCCAAAATTATTGAAATTTTGCTCATCTGAGTGAAATTTCTCAACATTGGACCCATGAAATTTGGGGCTTTTATTGTATTGGTGAAATTCTGTTCAGCTGAGTTAGATTGGCCGACATTGGTGCACATTTGGACCGGAAAATTTTGGGGCTTTTGCAAAATTTTGTGAAATTTTTCTAATTTTGCCCGATTTATGCTTTCCGGAACATGTATTAATACAATTGGGACAAATTGGTCAATGAAATGTGGGGGTTTTGCTTAAATTGCTCTATTTTGGCAAAATTGGCCTATTCTATGCATGTTAGAGATAGTTCAAATGTATGGTTAATGCTTTGAGTACAAAAATTTTGGGGCTTTTGACTATGCGTGTCAAATTTTATGCCCGTGGGTACATGTACAACAGAAATTGCAGCTAAAATTTGGACTTCTCATGTAATGTGATGTATTTGCCCTTGGAACAGCTGTAATCAGTTGTGGAGTGCTGTAGCACATGGTTTGGTGCTTCTGAGAATTTACTTACAGATCTAAAATTTCTGCTTCTATGTGGTCATTTATTGCTGGCTGGTACTTGTTTGTACCTTGGTCACTTGTGTGACAATTTGGGCCTGCATTTGCTGAATTTTTTTGTCACATTTGGGCTGAAAATCATTGGTAGCAGTGATAACAATAATCTCATGCATATAAAGAAGCTTGAAGGAGCACATAACTTTGCAGTTTGGCAAAAACAATGCTACAATATCCTGTTGCAAAAGAAGCAGGCAAAGCCAATTAAGACAAAAGGGGCAAAACCCATAGATATGGAACATGACGATTGGGATGAGTTAAATGAGCTTGCACGCTCAACCATCGAGCTATTGATTTCTGATGCCTTGTTGTTTAACATTGAAGGTTTGGATTCTGCATATGCTACTTGGACTCCACTAAAAGAACTATATGCACAAAAGAGTGCTGCAAGCAAAGTGTATTGGTTGAAAAAGCTTATGGATTTCCGTATGAAAGAGGGTACAGCAATGTCTACTCACCTGAGTGAGTTTAACTCCATTTTCAGCCAGCTGGTTGCCTTGAAGTTCTTGATTGATGAAGAATTTAAGGCTACATTCTTGCTTTGCACTCTTCCAGAGAGTTGGGATACATTCAGGACTGCTATGAGTAATTCTAATGCGATTCTTTTGTATGCTGATGTAGAGAGTGCTCTACTCATGGAAGAAATGAATCGGCAGAACAATGCATCCACTGAGTCTTCCAATACTTTGCATACTGGGGACAGATCACAGCAGAAAGGCAAATCCGATAGCAAGGGACATAGTAAATCACATGGCAAAGATGTTGAATGCCATCATTGTGGCAAGAAGGGTCACTTTAAATGTGACTACTACAAATGGAAGAAAGAGAAAGGAAAGAACAAGAAGATAGATGATAGCAAGGAAGAGAAGAAAGAGAGTCAACCTAAGAAGAGCAAGGTTAAAATTGAAGACCTGAATGTAGTCACTCATGACAATGACAGTGGAAATGACATGTTCTTTGTCTCTTCACACTTTGGTGCACATGCTTTACTTGCAGATACAAATGATGACATGCATACTTGGATTCTTGATTCAGGTTTTTCCTTTCATGTCACTCCTTATCATAAGTGGTTCTCTGCCTATACAAGGGGTCGACATAGTGTTGTCCACCTTGGAGACAACTATGCATGTGACATTGCAAGTATTGGCAGTGTGCAGTTGCACTTTCAGCACGGTTCTGTCTTCACACTTCAGCATGTACGACATGTACCTCAACTCAAAAAGAGCTTGATTAGCACAGGGCAGCTAGATGATGATGGATTTCATACCACCTTTGGTGATGGGAAATGGAAGATATATAAGGGATCTAGAGTGATTGCCAGAGGTTGTAAAAGTGATACCTTGTATCCTCTTCATGTATTTAGTGTGAGTGATCATATTGTTGCCGTGACTGAGCAGCCGAGTGTTTCTTTGTGGCATGGCCGGTTGGAACACATGAGTCAAACTGGAATGAAAGTGCTCTCTCGTTTGGGTTACTTGCCTTGTCTTCGTTATGCTGATTTTGAGCATTGTGATCATTGTGTTTATGGTAAACATGCACAGACGTCTCATAAAAAGTCTCTTTCACTAAAATCTTCTCCTCTAGAGTTAGTGCATTCCGATGTATGTCAGATACCAAGATTATCTTTAGGGGGAAAGAAATATTTTGTCACCTTTGTCGATGATGCTACACGGAAGGTATGAGTTTACCCTATTCGTAGCAAGGATGAACTGCTTGACAAGTTTAAAAAAATCTTGGCATTGGTTGAAAATCAGACTGATAAGACACTCAAGTATCTTCACTCTGACAATGGTGGAAAATATGTGTCCAAGGCCTTTCGAGCATTTTGTGACAACAAAGGGATAAAGAGGGAGCTCACTGCCCCTCATAATCCACCCCAAAATGGCATTGCAAAGCGTATGAATCGGACCATACAAGATAAGGTCCATACAATGCTATCTCATGCCGCATTACCCCATGGTTTTTGGACGGAGGTTATTATAACAACCGTACACTTGATTAATCGATCACCAAACAGGTCTTTGGAAGGGAGGCTCCCCAAGAAGCGTGGTCAGGAAAGCCACCTTCATATGCTCACCTGAAAGTGTTTGGCTACGAGGCTTTTGTCCACATTCGTAAAGAAAAACGCAGCAAACTTCAGCCAAAGTCCTGTAAATGCATTTTCCTAGGATATGGTGACGAGGGTGAAATGGGATATAGATTATGGGATCCCGAGAAGGAAAGTAGTATGCAACAATGATGTTATCTTCCGGGAAGATCACATGCATAAACAGCCTGAAAAGATTGAGAAGGTCCATAGGATTGTATTCCGAGAAAAAATACCTTTTGGACAACAAAATATGTCCACTGTACAGCAGTAAATACCTGCTGTAAATGAACCTGTAAATGCAAAAAATAATGCTGGAAATGATCAGCCAGCTATTGCCCATGATAATGAGCCACTACATGTGCAGGAACAGCCAAGACAACAAGCTGTTAATGCTAATTTGCAGGCTGAAATGCCAAAACAACAAGCTGAAAATGCTCAACAGCCAGCAAACAATGATCGTTGGATTAGGAGATCATCTTGGGCTACTAGACAACCTAATAGATTCATTCCTAGTGCAAACAATGTGGCTGATTATGTCATGTTGACAGACTGTGGTGAACCGTCTTGCTTTAAGGAAGCAATGGATAGATAAGATAGCAAGAAATGATATAAAGCCATGTTATAAGAAATAGAATCTCTTGAAAAAAATGGCACTTGGGACTTGGTGCAATTGCCTAAAGGGTAGAAAACACTTCCATGCAATCGGTTTACAAGATGGTCACTTCTGGTTCCTCACCAAAGTACAAAGCAAGATTGGTTGCGAAAGGATACAAGCAAGAACATGGAATTGACTTTGATGAGATCTTCTCTTCTATAGTCAAGATGACTACCTTGAGAACCATTTTGGGCTTGGTTGCAGCTGAAGATATGGAGCCCATAAAGATGGATGTAAAGACTGCATTCTTACATGGTGATCTGCATGAAGACATATATATGCAGCAACCTGAAGGGTTTGTTGAAAAAGGGAAAGAGAAGATGGTATGGAAACTCAAAAGGAGTTGGTATGGACTGAAACAAGCACCAAGAGAATGGTATCATAAGTTTGATATATTCATGTAGTCTCAAGGTTTTCATAGAAGTCAAGTGAATCACTATTTGTACACCAAGAAGGTGGCAGATGACAGCCTGATTATCTTGGTTCTGTATGTAGATGACATGATGATTGCTAGCAGGGATACTCATGCCTTGAACTCACTGAAGCAAAGTCTTTATGGAAGCTTTGACATGAAGGATCTTGGTGATGCAAATCACATTCTTGGCATGCGAATACTCAGAGATAGGTCGAAAGGATTACTCTATCTATCTCAGCAAGAGTATATCTCCAAGGTTTTGTAGCATTTCAATATGGAGGGAAGGGAAGCAATTGGGGTTCCATTGCCTCCATATGTGAAACTCAGTGCAGAGTACAGCCCTACATATGATGATGAGAAGGCTGAAATGGCCAAGATACCATATGCTTCAATTGTTGGCAGTTTGATGTATGCTATGGTTGCTACATGTCCTAACATTGCCTTTGCAATAAGAATGGTTAGCAGATACATGGCAAACCCTGGTAAAAAGCACTGGGAAGTAGTGAAAGGCATTATGAAATACCTCAAAGACACAAAGGAGTTGTACATCTGCTTTGAAAAGCAGAAGGTATTTGCCGTTGGCTTTACGGATGCAGACTATGCTGGTCATGCGGATTGCAAAAAGTCCACTTCTGGGTATGTGTTTACTTTCACAGGAGGAGCCGCCTCTTAGATCTCCAAGCTACAAAAGTGTGTTGTATTGTCTACTACATAGGAAAAATATGTGGCTACCACTGAGGCATGCAAGGAGACTTTATGGCTTTCATGTTTGGTGGGAAAGCTTGGCATTACAAAGTTATTTGCTTTCCATTGTGATAGTTAGAGTGCTATCATGCTAGGACGGAGTCTCGTCTTTCATGCGAAGACGAAGCACATATAGGTGAAGTACCACTTCATTAGAGATGTACTTGACAACAAGATCATTGAGCTTGTCAAAGTGCATACAGATGATAATCCTGCAGACCTTCTCACAGAGGGTCTTCCAACAGAGCGGTTTGCTCATTGTCGATAGATGATAGGAGTTGGATAGATATATGTATTTTAGCTTTGTACATACCTAGACTTAGCTGATTCTTTTCTCCTCTTAAGGCACATTACCTTTAGGTGGGAGGTTGTTGGGGAATAAAGATCCTCGTGCCTTTTAAATGTGCTCGGGTGTGAACACACCCTTAGCACTTATACTTTCATTCATATATATATATATATCTAAAAACCTAAAGTGGTACACTCGTCATTGTACCCAAAAAATCATGTTCACTCTCTCTACTGCTAGCAAGCACTGAGTGTCTCGATCCTCGCACTCCCCGTCACTACACTTAACAGCCTGTCTTAGGCCCAAAACCGAAACCCAAGAGGCTTTGCAAGCATAGCTCCCACCATCAGCTCAAGGGTGCTAGATGACTGCCCAAGAACCTACCAAGACTACAAAGGCAATAGTTATCCTACCTCAAGAGCCTAAAGAACCATCCCAAAGAGACTTAAGGCATTGAACAAAGGGTACTCGTCGACTACCCAATGGCCTATCAAGACTAGCAAAGACCATGAAACCACTTTGAACTATCCTTTTTTTCCATATAAATTTGTGTCCACACGGAAAAAAGGGATGGCTTGCTCCAACATCACAGAACAGAAAGTCATATCCAATCACCCGCTAGGATGTTGTTGATTAAGAAGTACAGAGGTATGTCCCATATGCTGCCATATGACGATGTACTGCCATAGAGACTGCTATATGATGTGCATAAATATGGTGTATCAAAAGTCAATCACTCTACGATAAAGGAAAAGGGTTACTATGCACAAATGCAATGACATTTTTATCCTTGGATTGGTGCTTGCAAATACAATTTTTGAATTTTCCCTTCATCCAAAGGGCTTCGTCCACAAACGCACAATGCCAACACAAGATTTGATGCAAGGGGTAATGTAAAGTGTCATGCTCAAATAGAACAAATGCATCGGTGTCATTTGGACAATGCTCTAATAGGGAAATTGTTCACTTACTAAAGTGCCCTAAGCCCTTTTACAATTATAATCATTAAGATGCGAACAAATTATGGTACAAAGTATAAATATAGCTAATAGAATAGTGAGACCAAAATTTTGTAATGCACCAAGAGAAGAAGTTGCTCCCTCTCACCATTGGACTGTGGAAGGAAAAGCTATGGGAACCCCCTCTCCCTATCATGCCAATATCGAAGGGGAGGGAGCACCCACTTCAATCTCTGGAAGTACATACTTAAGGACCAACTAGTCGGCTAGTTTAATTAGAATATTTGCAAAAGTATTTGATGATGGTACGAACTCCAAGCAAATATTGCCTAGCACTGATATGTGTTGTCTACGGACTGATGAAGGGATTATTAACAAATGCTATCGTACTCTAGTTGTTGCAATAGATCACAGTCAAGATGATGCACAAGAACTATGGCTCCACCAAGAAGCTCCTCAAATAGATGGCCTTGGTGGTGCCATCATAGAGAGCCCAAAATTCAACCTCGATTGTGGAGGCAATTGTCTCCTTTGTACAACTTGACCAAACAATGAGAGCCGTGGCCAAAAGGAATATATAGCCACCATGGAAATGCTAGATGTCATGGTCCCTTGCTCAATCAAAATCAATGAAACCCTGCAAAATCAAACTCTTACCAAAATGGAAGCCATAAGAACAGGTACACTTAATGCATCTCAACACATGCAAACATGCAATCCAATGGAAGAGTTTTGGTGCATTGAAATATTAACTGAGCACTAACACTAAGTATGCAAGTTCTAGCCTAGCGTGGACCAGCCATAGGAGCTTTCCCACAACCGAGCAACAACTATACACATCAAAAGGTTATGCATGATGATCCTTAGATCATTTCACACTAGCATCTAGATAGGTCCTCAATGTCTCTCTAAGCCATTGCATCTCAAGGAGGAAGAGGCCAAGTCATCATTGATCTACATAATCAATGACTCTCAATCGTGGACCAAACTCATCTCTAAACATCAATGAAAGCCGTCTCATATCTCACAGTGAGTTGGGCAACCGTAGATGTAATGCTCCTCGATCTTTGGCTCAAGCTAGCATACCCGACATATACACTACTTGGGTGGTATGGATCTATATCTACCAATCTCAATCTCCAACAAATGTGAGGATGTGCGCAAGTAGCCACTAGCACATCTGATCTCTTGGGAGAGATGGGCCTTAATAAATCTCATGTAGACAATAAAGCCACTATCGGTAGTGTGGAGAAGATGCTCTCTATAGAAAGCCATCTTCGTGACATGTGGCCTCCGTACATCATACGAATGGATCCGTACCATACAGAATCTAGGAATCCATACATGATTTTAGGCACGTTTTGGCCATCCATCCTATGAACGAAAACAGGTTATCTAGAACGATTTCGGTGCATTTTCGTGGAGCAGTGTTTGGCAAAAAGGGATGGGTGTTGGTCCTTGGACCTGGGGCTCATTTGCACACTCTCTCAAGTCTCACTCTCTCCTCAAGGCTCATTCCCTTCCTCTTGTCTCCAATCATCAACCTCCCATCCCCTCCCTCTTCAAGTATCATCTCCCCTTCCCCTCTCCTCTTCCCCCCATCCCCTCCCTCTTCAAGCATCATCTCCCCACCCCGCCCCTCTTCAAGCCTCTAAAGATCTCACTCTCTCCTCTTTTTGCCATTCCCTCCCTCTTCAAGTATCATTGTGATCGGAGTGACGAGTCTCAACTCTTTTCTCTCCATCGAGCCTCATCTCGACGCCTCGACATCATGACATGCGAGAAACATGAGGCCCTCAACTTGCATGCCATCCATGTGGAGGACACAAAAAAGTCCAACTCCCACCATTGGACATGAAAGTATTGCAGAAAGCGCTACACAAGTGGTGCAACCCGCTTCATCAACATCTTTCCAAGACGGGGGAGCAAGTTGCCGTATGCAAGGCAAACCCTCAACACATTGCGGATGAGATTCTCATCAAGATGAGAGAGGGATTCACTAGAGGAGGAGGAAACGGCACATCAACGACGGCACCCACACCTATGTCTACTCGTGAGAAAGCCTCAAATGTAGGTGTATCTTCAACCAATGTAGGTGAGGCCTCTACCATTAGTGGTACCAACTCCACATCCACTTCTCGCTCCAACGTTGGCAAAAGGCAAAGATTAGTGGCTCATGCAGATACCGAGAAGGCAATCCTTCCTCTCTCAAGCTCCCGGTCATATGGTTGGATTGGTTGCCTTTCTTAGAGAAAGCCAACGACAAGTGGACATTGAGATTGCACACATGGTGATTAAGTGCAATCTTACATTTTTTGTCCTAAAGCATGAGCAATGGAGAAAGATGGTGAGAACCATTGCCAAAGTCGACCCATGTGAAGGATGGAGCAGTGTTACATACAATGACATGAGGACGAAGAAGATTGATGAAGAGGAGGAGAGGATTCATAGAGCCCTTGATCCTATTCGGGCCACATGGACAAAATATAGTTGCTCCATTCTCCCCGCCGGATGGAGAGACTGTAGGAAACGGGGCATCATCAACGTACTTGTTTCATGTTCACTCGGCACATATTTTTTAAGAGCCGTAAACACCAGCAAGAGAAAAAGCAAAACAACCAACACATTCATCTACCGCCACATTCGGCAAGCTATCATTGAGGCATACATTGTCTTTTTAAAGTTAGTGCTTTCATTATTATAATATTGAATTCATGTCCCTCCGAAGCTTTCCTTATCATAATTTTGAATTTATGCATATATAACGTGGTTGTAGGTGGGCCCATAAAATATGGTGCAAGTTGTTACCGACAATGCATCCAATTATTGGTGCATGGGCCATTTGCTTGAGGCCGAGTTTTCTTCAATAGTGTGGACTCCATGTGTAAGTCATTGTTTGGACTTGCTCATGGAGGACATCGGGAAGCTCAAATGGGTGAAGAGGGTAGTCCATAAGGCTATATTAGTTGTCACCTTCTTCGCAGTGAAGGTAAAGGTGCTTGCGATGTATTGCAAGCATAGTACGCTTCAGTTGAAAAAGCCTTCTTCAATTCGCTTTGCTTATATGTGTGGTTGTTGTTGGAGTGCCTTTATGAGGTGTGGTCCGCCGCCCTATGCTAGACGGTGGTGCCCCGACACCATTTGGTACAACTCCAAGTCAAGTACTGCAATGAGAGCAAATAGCAAACGTAAAGTGGTCATCTTCACGACAGGAGAGAAGACCTCCTGGAAGTCAATACCTTCCTTCTGTGCATAACCTTTGGCAACTAATCTTGCCTTGTATTTGGGTTTCCCATCAACTGTTTTTACCTTATACACCCACTTATTTGGAAGAGCTTTCCTTTGGGTAGAGATACAAGATCCCAAGTATTATTTGCATACAGAGATTTTATTTCTTCCTGCATTGCAAGCTCCCACTTATTGCTGAATTTACATAACTTTGCCTCTCTATAAGTAAGAGGCTCACCCTCATCTATCAACATAACATAATGCAAAGAGGAGTCAAATCTTAGTGGCTTCCTTCTAAAACGAGTAGACCTGTGTACCCAATGATCTACATTCTCTAGTACTGGCTCTACATCAGGAGGCCGATTAATTTCAACATTTTCAGGCTGCTGCAAACCATGTTCAGCATGCTGTTCATGCTATTCAGCACCTTCATCTTGTGGACCAGCACCTACATCTTGTTGTCCAGCACCTTCATGAGCATCCCTTTGCTGTTCAACTTCTTCTGACTCAAAAAATAACTTGCTGATCATCAATTTCAGCCTGCAGTAAAGCATCATGAGGTTCCTTTTCTGACATAGTGGGTGGCTTTACATGCTGAAATTTGACTCTCTTGGAGTCTTCATCATAGGCCAAAGCATTTTTCAACAACTTTGCCTCATTAAACACCACATCTCGGCTACATACAATTTTCTTGAACTAAGGTAACCATACCCTATAGCCCATTTCACCTTCATCATCATAACCCATACAGATACCCTTGGTGGACTTAGCATCAAGATACTCTTGGTAGACTTAGCATTAAGCTTACTTCTCGGTTCATTCCTGACATGTACAAATGCATCAAAATTGAAGATACGTAGATGGTCATATGAGGCCAGTTTGCCAAACCAAACCTCCTCAGGGATGCCATTCTTTAAGGACTTGTTAGGAGAATGGTTGCAAATGTGTACCGCGGTTTTTAATGCCACCCCCAAAATTCATGACGGAGATTAGCAGTGGACAGCATGCATTGCACTCTTTCACACAATGTCTTGTTATATCTTTCTGCCACACCATTCAAGGAAGGGCTGTATGGATTTGTAAGCTCCCTTTTGATACCATGAAAGTCACAAAAGGACTTAAATTCAGTAGACGTGAACTTACCTCCATTATTTGTTCTGAGACATTTAATCTTATTCTCTATTTGAGTGGTTACATATGCATGAAATGACTTAAATGCAGCCAATACATCACTTTTCTTTTTCAATAAATATATCCAAATTTTTCTAGAACAGTAATCAATGAATGAGACAAAATATGCAGCACTGCCCATACAGATGAAACATCAGAGTCTACTATCCATGTCTATGTCAATCCATCATCGACTGTCAATAATGCATCAATAACATCTGCTCTACATGTCTTGAACATGAAGAGTAAGAGCATCACTGATAGCACAAAGTACATCACCATCTGCATCAAATAGTTCTTCAATGACAATACTGGAGGTCACATTGAACTTTTCTTTGTCATTTGAACCCTCACATACATCAGCTTTTTCCTCCTTTTTCTTCTGGTCTCCTGCATTCTTTTTTCTTTCCTATTCCTTTTTGAAGTATCTACAATCAGGCTTCTTGTGACCTTTACAGCCACACTAATAACATGTAACATCTTGCTGCTTTTCTTTCCCTCTACTCTTACTTATGCTTCTTTGTCTTGCATTTGCATTCATCTTATCAGCTCTACCTCTGACATTGTATACTGAACTACTGCCTTCACCACTGCATTTTCATTTAATCTCTTCATTGAGAATAGACCCTCTCACACCATCATATGTGAGACTAGGATTGTTGCTCAAAGAAACCAGAAGTGTTTCCCATGAGTCTGGGAGTGTCATGATCAAGAAAATAGCTCTTAGCTTATCATCAAAGTCAAGATTTGCATCCTTCACCTAATTCAGAATACCTGTAAATGCAGTCAAGTGCTCAAAAGCTGGCTTGGACTCATCCAGCCACACATTCACCAACTTCCACATTAAATGCACCTGATTGACAAGTATGGTAATCTCATAAGTGGTCTACAACTTCTGCCATATAGCATAACCTGTATCCAAGCCTTTGATATCTATAAGGGTATCATTAGTGACGCCCATTTTGATGTAGGCCACTGCTTTCTTGTTCATCTTAGCCAAATCTTTATCTGGCATCTGTGCAAGCTTGTTTAGTTGCAAAGCATCTTCACAATCTTTCAAGAAAAGAATACCCTCCATACCATCTTTCCAACGATCGCAACTCTGACCATCAAACCGTTTGATTTCCATTAAACTTCTTGTGTCAGAATTGGAAGAAGTTGTAGCCATTTTGCCAAAATCGCAAATATCAGCCAAAGAATCTGCAAACATCCAAGCTTAACCACCAAATACACTTGCTGTCCTTGCTTTATCAGCAATACACCACTGCTGTTTATGCACAACCAGCCAATACAGAGGCTGAAAAATGTTGCATCAATATGCGTGCAACTACTCATGAACAGTTTGCTCCCTCGGGATGTGTGCTCACGACCAACTACCTTGAATGTGCACTTTGATACCAGTTGGAGGAGAGTTGCAAGCAAAAGCCTAGAAGTGGCAGCAACAAATGTGAAGGATGTGTAGTTTTTTTGTGTACCAATGATGTGTTGGTACACAAAGATAAAGAATGTATTTATATTGTTTATGGGCTTTTACCCACAAGGGTGCATTCACATATACAAATAAATAATACAATACGAAGTGAACAGAGGGCCTTTACACCCAACATGGAATGAGTGCGATGAGTATGAGATAGAGGAGGTGAAAGCCATGCAGCACTTGTGCCTCGATGAGCAATTCTGGTAGAGAGTCCGTGGGATCGTGATTGCCGCGACTCCCTTTTATAGGCTGTTACGTATGAGTGATTGCAATGGGTCCACCATGGGCCTTCTCGTTCACTTCTTTAGAGCAACATTGGTGGAGGCACAGGCTTGCATAGTAATCAGGAAGTCATGGGCATGGATGTGTAAGCCCATCATTGGATTTGCAGCACTATTACATCCGGCCTACAAGTCTCCAACAGTCATGGATGATAGAGAGTCTTGTTCTAAATACCTTGCATATCTCACTCATGTGGTCTCATGGATGGCCCCAACACAATTCTAGAGGAGCTTGGATGCTATGAAAATCAAGGAGGGTATGTGGCTTTTGCTTCTCCCACTTGTTGGAGAAGAGAGTTACTTGTGAAGCCTCTCTTTTGGTGGCAGAATTTCAAATATGTGTTGCAGACTCTTCAGCCCTTGGCATGAGAGTCCTTGCTCAAGATTGCTCTTCGAGTGCATGTGAGAGAAATTGGAGTACCTATTCTCTCATTCACATGAAGATTCGCAATCGGCTTAGCACACGACAGTAAGAGCCACTATTCTATTGCCGCACTAACTTACACATGATGAAGCCCATGATAACCATGGATAGTCTAAAACAGGTAAACACTTATCATTTTGGTTAACTCAAGTTTAAATTTGTTGTTTTCAATTTTATACTTAACAATTTAATATTTATAATCTTATGTGCATTGTACAGATGAATGTTGATACATTCAAGTTGACAAGCGACACTCTTCCGAGTGTACACCAAGAGGTTGATGAGGAGGAGGAACAAATCTTTGCAGAGCTCTATAGAGAGCTCATAGCAACAAACGCTCGCGACACTCGTAGCCAACATGCTCATGGGCAAGGAGTTTGACCAATTCGAGGAGTTCAAGTTGCGGTAGTTGCTAGTAGGGACATGGTCATTCGACACCCTCCAAGATGAGAAGTTGTTCGAGTGTGATGTAAAATTTTGAGATGCTTTAATCTTGCTAATAATATTTGATTAAGTTAGTAATCAAATCTGCAAGGTTGTTTAAGCATATGTGATACACATGGCAGGTATTCCATAGTAACATGCCAAGGACCCTCAGGATGCAGTGGGTGTCAAAGGCAAAAGTTGTGATAAGTTATGCCAATTGGACTTCGGGAGTCAGTCGGTGTCAGTTTTGACCCTGGGACAGTTATTTGGCCAATAAGTGTTTGCAGTGCGACTAGGGACTAACATTAATAAATTAATTAATACCAACCTCAGGGTCAATAACTGCTCAAGGATACTTGAAACACAAACTCATCTTGCCAATTTATTCATTGGTCAGTGAAATTAATTTTTTGGGCACTTGAGTAATTATTAAATTAATATTCTGAAAATTAATTTAATAAGCTGGCAAAAGTTGCGATAAGTTATGCCAATTGGACTTCGGGAGTCAGTAGGTGTCAGTTTTGACCCTAGGACTGTTGTTTGGTCAATAAGTGTTAGAGATGCCACTAGGGACTGGCATTAATAAATTAATTAATGCCAACCTAAGGGTCAATAACTACTCAGGGATACTTGAAACACAAATTGGTCTAGCCAATTTATTCATTGGCTAGTGAAATTAATTTTTTGGCACTTGAATAATTATTAAATTAATTTTTAAAATTAATATTCTGAAAATTAATTTAATAAGCTGGATAATGCTGAAAAATGGAATTAGAATGTTGCCACTTTGCAAAACTTGCCCATGCAAGTGGGAAAAACGTTTTCAAGGACTGATGGAAATCTATTTGAGTCATTGTGAAAGAGGAGAAGGTCATTAGAGAGCAAGGAGAGATTGCCGATGTGATTTACAACCACCAGGGATTAGTCCTACAGCATGTGACAGTAGTTTGGAGCCCTCCAAGAGCAAGTGACAACAATCCAAACTCCTTTTGGTACAGATCTTTAGAAGCTAGTTGGTGTCAGTTTTGACCCTAAATTATTATTTGTCCAATAAGTATCGGTCGTGCCACTAGGGACTGACATTTATAAATTAATTAATGTCAGCATAAGAGTCAATAATTGCTCAAGGATACTTGAAACACAAATTGGTCTGGCCAATTTATTTATTGGTTGGTGAAATTAATTTTTTAGGCACTTGAGTAAATATTAAATTAATATTCTGAAAATTAATTTAATAAGTTGGATAATCCTGAAAAATGAAATTAGAAGGTTGCCACTTGGCAAAACTTGCCCATGAAAGTGGAAAAAACGTTTTTAGGAATTTGTGGAAGTCTATTCCAGTCGTTGTGAGAGAGAAGGAGGTTGTCAGAGACCAAGGAGAGATTGCCAATGTGATTTGCAGCCACCAAGGATTAGTCCTACAGTATGTTACAACAATTTGGAGCCCTCCAGGAGCAAGTGACAACAGCCCAAGCTCCTTTTGGTACAAATGATAGCATACACGAGGGAGCAACAGTCTTTTTGGTAGTCCTAAGCTGTAGATGACAGCTTCCATGGTTGTTTGAGCAAGACAAAAATAGTTTTTCAATGTTTCTCGCAATGAAATTTTGAATTTCTCTCTCTACAACATTCTCTCTCATCCCCTATCTTCTCTCAAGTTATCTTAGCATTTTCCAGCAGTTTGAACCATCATAGAAAGATATTTCAATCAATCTCTACTATAAACCCTAATTTATAGCAAAAATTAGAGTTTTGACAACTACCTCAGGATGTGTGCTCAAAATTGAGAGCCTAGGACTTGAATTTCAACAGCTGAAATTGAGGAATTTCAAGGAGATCCAAGAGGCTAGTCAACCAATATCAAATTTGGAGCTGAATTTGTCTTTCGAATAGCAAGGTGAAGGCCAATCCCCAAGTAAACGATGGGGCAAATTGATTTGGAGGCTTGCTGGTCAGTTTTGATAGCAAGAGGCACTTGGATTAGTGGAGGAAATCAAAGGATCTCAATTATACTCCTTTGATTTGCAATATAAAATAAAGAAATATCACAAGGGGCGCCAATTTTGGGGCCAACAGGACGTCCAATGTCCAAGATTTAAGTAATAAAGTGTGCATTTTCAGTTTACATGAATTTTATACTATCCCTAAGTAAACCAAGGGGGCAAATTGATTTGGAGACTTACTGGTTAATTTTGATAGCAAGAGGCACTTGGATTAGTAGAGGAAATCAAAGGATCTCAGTTGTACTCCTTTGGTTTGCAATATAAGATAAAGAAATGTCACAAGGGATGCCAATTTTGAGGTCAACTGGGTATCCAATGTCCAAGATTTAAGTGATAAAGTGTGCATTTTCAGTTTATGTGAATTTTATACTTGTAATTAGTGCTTGATCAGGTTATTTATCACCCTACCTGAGGAGAAAGACTGATCTCATCGATTGGTTTGCAAACATATGTGAGATGGGGCTCTAGTAGCTCTCATCCCATCCCTAATGATGACATCCCTCCCTTGCCTACATTTCCACAGCCATTGCCTAGGGAGCCATCATTTGATGATGATGGTAACCTCATTAGTGAGGATGAATATGAGAGTGTCTCATCATCTGATGCCAAGGAGTTATCTTTAGACTCTCTTGATGAGCACGCAAATGATGATGATGATGATGTATCATTGATAATTGTATCCAAATTGGCAGATTCCAATCGACTCTTGAGTCTGTCATGAATTGTGACTCGTTTGACTCCCGACTCCTATGACAATTGTATCATGTATGAACATTGATCTTATTTTGTAATGGCATAGCTATAGCCTATTTTCACTTTAAACATGTGTCTTATCATCTATAGTTTTTTAAAATTTTTAGTTTTTTTTTCATACTAATATCGTACCGTATCTTATAAAATCATAAGCTACCATTTAGTACCGTAATTTATCGTACCGTACCATATCATACCTTTCATACATGACAACCATGTCTTTGTCCCTAACTCATATACTAGTGTTAACCATGTCATCCTAGTGTCTAGTTGGGTGATGTCTAACTTGATGACCTTGCCGATCTTTGATTGGCTCAAAGTAAGGAATGGAGCATTTAGGAAGTATTGAAAGGGGGATAGTTTGCCCATGTTGAAGCCATGTAACTCAAACCAGGCTGACATCTATGCATACCAACACGAAGTAACACCCTCTCCAGCAAGCTAAGGAGAGGACTTAAGAGCCAGTCAAGCATATCTATATTGGGGTAAATCCCATAAGTTATATATGTAGATGACGGCGGACCGAGTGAGATCCTCTACTACAATTGGTGTAACTGCTAACTCTGCTCTAATGATCTCATATGGAATTCAGACCTTGCATTTAATCATTTTGGAGATCATGGATACAACGGGTCTCTCCAACAATCTCCATCCATACCACGATGAGAGGAGAACCAGCCCTCCCCATTTATAGGAGTTTATTGAAACCAACCACATGCACAAAGTACTTGAACCATATACAATGGGGGCTGATTTTCTGCAAATCTAAAAATTAGGGCTTACTAATTTTTGTATACACCAAACAGCAAGCTGATTTTCTTCTTTCATGCTTTGATTTGACCAAGTTGAGTAGAAAGTGCTGGGGTGAGTATTACATAGGAGTGTATAAATCATGTGGCTGAAATTTCACCATTAGAGCTTCTTGAACTGGAGAGAGACTTCCAATATACAAGTGTGAAGCTTGGATACTCGAAAGTAAAAAGTGAAAGCTATAAAAGACAAGTGTTTGTTGAAAATGACATAAGCAAAATGACAAGTGCAAGGATACTTGTCACTTTAGGTGACATATGTCGTATTCTAGATGCCACATGTCAATTTTCTAAAGAAAGAAGCTTCTAAGCTTTTTGCTCTGAAAACATCTCAACTAGTTGAAAATTTAAAATCGTTGTTGAAGACAAAATTCTTCTTTGCTAGATATCAAAGTCTTGGACGTGAACAAAATTTCCATCAAATTTGTTAGAATTAGTCAATTTTGGGCGATGCCCAATGTTTTAGTGTGTGGTGCGAAAACACAAGTAAGTTGTGTCACTACTTTCGAAGTTAGTTTAACTCCATTTCAGTTAGAGATAGGTCTAACTTACTTTACACCTATTGTACTTCCATTATATCATTCTAGTACTTGCATCTTTTGAGTGTGCGAACACTATCCACTCTAGTTCACTGTCTTGTGTTCACACACTCTCTCTCTCTCCTCCGTTTCCAACAGTTAGTATCAAAGCTAGTCTCGCGGGTTCCACCTCACCATCACTCAGTTGGTGCCACCAGCCTAAAGTCTTGTTAGCCAAAGGAGGAGTTACTGCTGTTTCTGTAAGAGAAGGAGCTGCAGGCGTTGCTTTTTTTGGAAGAAGAAGCAGCACCACCACCAGCTGCCCTGCCACGTACTACAACTGTGATGTTGCCTCCCTACAGTCACCTGCCGGCCTGCCTGCACCCTGCCACCACCTCCCTGCACTCTATCACCACCAGTCTACACCTTATCCAGGCAACGCCAACCTGCTTAGGCTACTCTATGCTGGCCACCGACTTTTCCGGCAGTGCCACCTGGTGTCTGTCCAACCTGCCACTGTTTCAGCAGAGCTGCCATCACCTACTTGTACAGCGCTGCCACCTGCTCCTGCACTTACAGCCAACAGTGCCACCAAGGTCCCCCTCCAGGGTGCTACATTGCAGCCCTACTTCTCAGCCGCCTTTCTAAGTATAGCCCAAAGTCTGCCCAGCAGTTGCAAAGCATCTGGTGTCCTGTAGCATCCCAAGCCCTCAAAAATTTGGGGCCTTTGCTCAATTCAAGGTTGTTTGCACACTCCAACACAAAATCACTGACATTGTGCAATCTCATCAACATTTGCAGAAGTAGTTTGGGGCTTTTGCTGAAATTGGCTCTGATTGGCGCTGAAAACTCAAGATGCACCACCAATATTGATCGTTACTTGTATAAGTAACTCTTAATTTCTGCAATTTCTCGAAATTTACACAGAAATTTTTGGGGCTTTTTGCTCTCATGCCTTTCAAAGTCATACTACAAGTGGCGATACAACATTGACTTGCTGTTTGGATCAGTTTGGGTACCAAAATTGAGGCATCCACAGCCACCATTTGGCTACACAGCAATGATTCAGCATTGGGAATGCAGATATTTGATAATAATGGCCTGCATGCGTTCCATGTGTATACCAATTGTGAGAAGGGACCATGATAAGTCCCTAATGCCTAAGGAGAAGTTTGATTGTTTGGTTGGTGGTGTGACCTAAAACACGAAACCAAAGGTTTAGTCTTTTCAATGCCAATGACTTTTGAATTGCTGTTTGGATCAGTTTGGGTACAAAATTTGGGGTATTCACAGCCACTGTTTGGCTACACAGCAATGATTCAGCATTGGGAATGCAGATATTTGATAATAATGGCCTGCACGTTGAGAAACACGGATCTTGAACATGGTTTAGCTATGGAGGATAGAATACATAGACATGAAACATGATGACATAGACGAGACAATGACTATTACTCAAGTGAATTAGGTTCCAAGATTAAGTGCTTGGACTTATAAACACAATCTTGAGTAGGCCATGACAAGGACACAAATTGGAAGTACAAAGTACAATAGCATTGCACTGAAATAAGAACCAAGTACATGCTTATATAGCCTTTGGGTTGTTCCACTCTCCTCACTGTGCTTATGGGATACAGAGCATCCCTTCCTGGAACATATATCATTTGTCATATCTTTCAACACCCCCCTCAAATGATGAGTTCCTACACTTGCTCGCTTTCGCCCCCCTACATGATTACATGGCCCAAGAGACTAGCTCATAGGCAACCTAGCCAAGTTAAAGCTTGAAACTTTACATCTTTGGCAAGGGGCTTTGTTTTTAAAACCAAAGCAAATCCACTATGGGAAAGATGCAATGCAAATTTCTTCAAAACAATCTGTCAGAGTTATTATCCATAGCAAAAGCATCTTCTTCACTGAGTTTGATGGTCACCATTTTGCACCTATTGTGCTCTTTTCCTGTGGAAACATTCATTGGCCATGTGCCCAATCTTACCACAATAATGACATGTGACCCGATACTTGTTGGTGGTGTTGAATCCTCGTCCACATCCTTTTGCTCCATAAGTTTCCTTCGTGTACAAGAGATTGTCCTTTGAGATGATTTCTTTTGCATCCTTGTTTTTAAGTTTACTTTCTCCATCAAGTAGAGAATGCTCAATGTCTTCAAGTGAGAGATTAGAAACATTACTTAGGGTAGACACAAGGGTCTCATATGGTTCTTGATTTACACTTGCTAGTAGCACCGTTGTAGCTTGATCCTCATCTATGTTCTTTAAAATTGCAAGTTGAGTTTTTAGACTCTTAAACTTGTTAATGTACATGGTCATAGAAGCACTATCCTTTACATCTAGCTTATAGAACTGCAAGAGTAATTTTACTTTTGAGTTTTTAGCTTGAGTTCCAGAGATCCTGTCAAGCTCATCCCATGCCTTTTTTGCATCTTTGATGTCGGAGATATTGTGCAATACATCATCAAATAGTCCCCAAGCAATGATGCCTAAAGCTTTGTTGTTCATTTTTTTCCACTCTTTTGTCTTGAGCTAGACTACTTCAAAACAAACCTGTCTTTATCATCTTCCGTCTTACCATCTATATCTCCTCTATCATCCTCAAATAGATCCCAAAGGTCTTTCCTCATAAGATGGTACATTGTCTTTTCTTTCCGGACATGAAAGCCTTTACCATTGAATTTGGCTATTTGCTCAAGTTTAAACATTTTGTAGGAGGTCTTATCGCGAGTATACTCGCGCAGTTTCTATCCTTTTACAATGAGATTGAGGCTTACAAGGAATTTAATCTATTGGGCATTCCATATTAAAAATCTTCACGTTTGTCAGTGCAAGAACTGAAGTAAAACTAGCAAACTAGATGATCTTGAATGTGCCAAAAAAACACAAGTGCTAAGAAGCACTAGATTAGTATCAAAAGATACTAGCTGTGAAAAACTTGATGTCAAGCTTGATGATACTTAATCTTCAAGTAGTTTTCTTGATCTTCAAGTGGACTGCTCGAAATCTTCTTCTTGAGGGTTAACTTGTTGGGGACTGATCAGATCTAAGTAACAAAGGGTTGCTTGAGCTGAGAACAGTGAGAAAATGAAGTGGAAAAAGCTTGAAGTAAAACGGCTATGAAGTCTCTGTTTAGGGTTTTAGGACAGGATTGGTTTTTCTGTTATAGCAACACTCCCACATTGGACTATTTGGGCTCAAAATTTATTATGAGAAAGATTATGTGATGGGCTTCAAATGCCCTATAGCTGCAGAATGAACCGCGGCGTGCAAGAGGAGAATCAACGGCACGAACAGTGATAGGCGCAGAAGACAAGACAACGACGACGAATTTCAGTAATTCCGAAGTTATAAATCACCAATGTCAATGTGACATAGAGGAGCATCTGAGGTGAGGAACAAATCTCCAGAAGGAAGCTTGAAGAGATTTGGCTTATATGAAGAGATACCTAGCTCCAAGTAGGGTAGGTGCAAGCTGGCTATGGCTACCATGAAGGAAAGAGTGGAGTTGGAGTGAGAAATGAGCTCATGAGCTGACAATGAGCTAACCAGAGATGAAGAGGAGCTGAAGGAAGAGTTTTATGAGCTTGGCCATGCTCACCATGGCTCTGATACCATGTTGAGAAACACGGATCTTGACCATGGTTTAGCTATGGAAAATAGAATACATAGACATGAACCATGATGACATAGACAAGAGACAATGATTGTTACTCAAGTGAATTAGGTTCCAAGATTAAGTGCTTGGACTCATAAACACAATCTTGAGTAGGGCATGACAAGGATACGGATTGGAAGTATAAAGTACAATAGCATTACATTGAAATAAGAACCAAGTACATGGTTATATAGCCTTTGGGTTGTTTGTGACATTAATGTGACATTAAAAGTGATATTTAATGTCACATTAAGGTCATAAATATGGAATGTGACATTAAAAGTGACATTTAATGTCACACTAAGGTAAATTTAGGGGAACATGCACGAGAATGACCGTCCGGGCTCTTGAGCGCCCGAACGGGGTTAAGGGGAGCCTAGAGAGTAAGAGAGTCCAAGAATAGTAGGACTCCAGAAAGTTGACGGTTGGCAAAGGAATCCGAGTAGGAGGGCCAGCACAGATCTAGGCGTGGTTGGGAGGAGAAGAGACTCATGCTTTTCATCGTTTTGGGTGGATCTGACTCTCCGTCATCTATCATTGGTATCAGAGCCTATGGTTCAATGTCTCAGATCGTTAATCGTTCGTTAAATTGTCAGAAATCCGTCAAGTTGTCAGTCGCCAGTCAGGCCGTCAGTCTTTTGTAAAGTCGCGTGAGTACCAGGCGACGGGCCGTGAAGAAAAACGAAAGGGAGAAGTGCCACGTCACATCGTGTGAGTACCAAGCGACGCGCCGTGAAGGAAAATAAAAGGGGAGAAGCGCCACGTCACGTAAGTGACATTTTTTTTGGAGAAACGACTGGCGTAAGGCGAAAAAGAAACGGGGATTCGTTTCTGGTCCGTCGACTAGCGTAAGGCAAAAAGGGGATTCGTCTCTGGTCAACGCCTGCAGAACGAACCAGCGAGAGACAACACGATTCCGTTTCTGGTCAACAAAAGATGAGGCGTCAGCTGCATCAGTCGTGAGGCATCAGCCATGAGGCAAAATGTGATCTGATGGTGCTCAACGGAGGCAAAATGTGTCATGATTGCTGTGCGTGAGACAACTGCTGTGAGACAGACGGAAAAATATCATACACGACTGAAGCCACTGTCTGCCATTAAAAATCAGGAAAGTACTTTACTTGTATGCAAATTTCTTATTTTTGCTTTCCAATTCCAGTGTATTAATGGCAGAAAAAGGGAAAGAAAGGGTAATGGAAAGTTCTAGTTCTGGGGATCAACCTATGGTAGATCCCCATGAACCAGACATACAAGAAGAACAATGGGAAGAATTTTTTGCCACGCGAGAGCAATTCGATGATCTTACTGCTCGTGTGCAAACTCAGGGGGTTCAAATGGAATTTGTAACCCAAACACTTACTGAAATAAAATCTCAATTAACTTTATTGTTGGAAAGAGATAAAAATAAGATAGAAACCTCGAATGTCCCATCTTCATCGAAAGATTTAGATGTGACTATGTGAGATCCTAAGGAACCCCAAACTTACCATAAATTGAGGGATAATCCAGTTTTAAAGGATATGAAACCACCTCAATTTTACGGGGAGGAAAAAGATAGGAATAAAGACACAATCTTTAATTTCCTCCAAAAATGGGAAGATTTATATAAATTGAAAAATACCCCACCACATCTCCAAGCACTGGAGGCTAGTTTAACTTTGGGGCCCAAAGCATATAAGTGGTGGCGAACTTTAAAGGAGGCGAATAAAATACCTGAAACTTGGGCTCAATTTGAATCCGTTTTTTTAAAAGAATTTCTTCCTGAAAATGAAATGGAAAGAAATTGGGAAGATTAGGATTATGTCTGACAAAAGGGCAGACCCCTGCTGACATATCTGGAGGAATATCGTGAGATAATCCTCAAACTGGAAGGAATAGATGAATTCCAAAAAACAAGAGGATTCATTAGGGGACTAGATAAAGCCTGTAAAAAGGAAGTAAAACGGAGTTTACCTAAGACATTGGAAGAGGCAATTAAATTTGCATTAATTTATGAAGATAGTACGCGTCCAGGCACACTCACTAGTCTCACTGATACGGAGCCCAAGTCTAAGGAATTGGAAACCTCAAAATTTGTGAGCAAATTTAAAAGGAAAATGCTATTTTTCAAGGGTAAAAAACAACCTTTTGAAAAGAAACCATATATGAGGCTAAAGTTAAGTCCTAATGACTTTGATAAGGCCAAAAAAAAAAAATTTGTGTTTTAATTGCCTATCCCCTAACCATGCTGCTTGGAATTGCCCTCAAAAGAAAAAGGGAGAAGACAAAGGAAAGGATAAGGACAAGGGCAAGGGAAAAGAAAAACAAATCCATGTAGTGCAGACCTTAGAATTAAAGGGCCATGAAAAGTATAAATCTTTAGAGGTCTTGCACATGGATATACAACATAAGTGTTGTATGTCAACTTCTATGTGGCAGCCTACTTTTGGGCCATATGATTTACTTAGAGTACATGGATTGATAGCTGGAAAACGGGTTAGAGTCATGATTGATGACTCTGCCACACATAATTTTATAAATTATGCACTTGTCAAAAAAGTGAAACTTCCCCAACAAAACAATGAGCATCAATATGTTGTTTGTATGATGCAAGGCCAAGACAATAAAATATGGGATACAACGGTACCCAATTTGGAAATCGAGATTCAAGGATATAAAGATAAGCGTGATTTCCAAATAATGAACATGGAAAGAGCTAATATTGCTCTAGGGAGGGAGTGGCTATGGGGATTGGAACCATCCTAAAACATAGCTATCACCATAATACACTGGAATTTGAAAGGAATGGTAAGACTTTTATCATTCAAGGTGAACATGAAGTATCTGATAATCCTTTGCTGTGTTCTACTGAAATTCAGAAGCTGATAAAGAAGGAAGTTTGTGAGGTATATATGCTATGGTCTCTTCCTGTACATAATACTTTTACTTTCTGTAATATAAAGCAACATTTTTCTTATGTTTGTGAGTTGAATGTTAATAATGAATTGAATAGTTTGTTAGATGATTTTAAAGACGTGTTTCCTTTTGATTTACCAAGTGGCCTTCCACCAGATAGGGGTGATATAAATCACCCAATTGATATAGATAAGGATACACACCCAATTTCAAAACCACCGTATTGATTAAGTGAAACACAGCATCAAGAAGTTGAAAAACAAATTAAGGATTACATGGATAAAGGGTTTATTCAACCTAGTAATTCACCTTGGGCTTCACCAACTTTATTGGTAAAGAAAAAAGATAGTTCTATGCGACTTTGTGTTGACTATAGAGCACTTAATAAAATAACGGTGAAGAATAAATTTCCTATGCCCAGAATGGAAGATCTTTTTAATCAATTGCAAGGGGCAAAATTCTTCACAAAGATAGACTTAAGATCAGGATATCACCAAATAAGAATTAAGGCACAAGATGTTTCCAAGACGGCATTTCGTACTAGATATGGGCATTATGATTTTTTGGTGATGCCTTTTGGCCTCACTAATGCACCAGCTACCTTTATGAAGCTGATGAATAGTGTTTTACGGCCCTATCTAGGACATTTTGTAGTAGTCTTCTTGGATGATATCTTGATCTTTAGTAAATCAAGAGAAAAACATTTGGAACACTTACAATTAGTATTCCAACTGTCAAGAACACATTCCCTTTATGCGAAGAAAACTAAATGTGAATTCTTTGCACAAGAGATCAAATATCTGGGGCATATTATCTCGAAAGAGGGAATCAACATGGATCCAGAAAAAGTAAGGGCAATTATTGAATGGCCACCTCCAAGGAACCTGGAAGAGCTGCAGATCTTCCTAGGTTTATCTGGATTTTATCGTTGATTCATTCGAGATTATGCCAAAATAGCTGTTCCAATGACAGACCAACTTAAAGGGAAAGGGAAAAGTTTTAATTAGGGAACAGATCAAAATGAAAGTTTTCAAAAACTTAAGGTAGCTATTGCTACAGCTCCAGTATTATTAATAGTGGATCCCAATAAACCATTTGTGGTTGAAGCTGATGCCAGTGATAAGGCAATAGGCGCGGTCTTATTACAAGAAGGTCGACCAGTTGCTTTTGAAAGCAAGAAATTAGATCGTGCAAAACAGAATTATTCTGTTTATGAGAGAGAGCTGTATGCAATAGTACATGCAATGAAGAAATGGAGGCACTATTTGTATGGTGCCAAACTATTAATTTTATCGGATCATGAAAGCATTAAGTGGCTTAATGATCAACCAGATTTACACGGGCGTAAAGCCAGATGGGCCGAACTCCTCCAAGAGTTCGACTATGAGATAAGATATAGAAAAGGAAAGTATAATATAGTAGCTGATGCACTCAGCAAAATGCCCATCATTAATGAATTGAGTTTTACTCAGTTCACTTCCAACTTGCTTGAATCTTTAAAAGGGAAATGCCAGGTTGATCCGGCATATTCCAACATATGGAAAGCAATAAAAAATGGGGATCCAAATGAAAGTGCTTCTACTGAGGAAGGAATATCTGAGGATGTTCAACAAGGAAATGGAGCATCAGGGGTTGCTCAAACTGGATTCAAGTGGAAGAATTTTACCATTGATAATGGTTATCTACTCTACAAGGGTAGGGTATGTGTCCCGAAAGATATAGAAATAAGGCGCCAGATACTCTTTGAGTGTCATGATACCCCTAGTGCGGGACATCCAGGAGTTAATAAGACTTATAGTCTTATTAAAAGGCAGTTCTATTGGCCTAGAATGAATAAGGACGTCCTTGACTATGTGGTCAAATGTAATGAATGCCAGGTTAATAAAGCTGAAAAATTAAAAATGGGAGGACTTCTCCATCCATTAGAAATTCCTTCGAGAAAATGGGAGAGTATCTCCATGGACTTTATTGTTGCTCTACCTAGAACACAGAGGGGGCACGACTCTGTGTGGGTAATTGTGGATAGGTTAACCAAAATGGCTAGGTTCATTCCAACTATGTTAAAACACCAGAATTGGCTAGATTGTTCGTAGAGAACATATACCGATTGTATGGCCTTCCAGCAAATATAGTTTCTGATCGGGATAGAAAATTTGATAGCCATTTTTGGCGTGCGGTATTTTGGAAATTGGATACTAAACTTAGCATGAGTACGGCGGATCACCCGCAAACAGATGGGCAAACTGAAAGGGTTAACCAAATTCTTGAAGATATGCTTAGGGCATATGTAAGTAAAAGGCAAACTAATTGGGAAGAGTATTTACCGATAGCAGAGTTTGCATATAACAGTGCCAAGCACTCTTCCATTGGATATAGTCCATTTATGTTAATGTATGGGTTTCAGCCCAAGACTCCTTTTGCAGTAGGACTGCATAAGGAAAAGGTTCAGGCAGCTAAAGATTTTTTGGAGGATATGAATAGTATGTTAAAATTTGCTCAAGAAAATATTAAAAAAGCTCAAAATCGAGCTAGAGCATATGCAGATCCTCACCGAAGAGACATCTCCTTTGAAGAATGAGAATTGGTCTATCTTAAGGTGCCTGAACAAACTAAAACTAAAACTATGAAAAAGGGACACTGTCCGAAGCTTTCACCAAGGTATTGTGGTCCTTTCATAATACTTAAAAGGGTGGGAGAATTGGCTTACAAGCTCCAACTACCTGCTGGTAGTAAAATACATCCAGTTTTTCATGTAAATAAATTAAGGAAAAAGCTGGGTGATTTGGATAATCTAATCTTAAATGATGATATTGAGGAGTTATTCTATGACCAATCTAATCCACATGAACCAGAAAAAATATTAAATGTTCGTAATAGGCGAACGAGGAATACTATTTATCAAGAATGTTTGGTTAAGTGGAAAGATTGTTCAGAAGAAAGCTCAACATGGGAGCGAGTAAGTACTTTAAAGAAAAGGTTTCTCGATTTACAATTAGACCTTCCAAGTATCATTTTCGAGGACGAAACCGATTCTTAAAGGGAAGGAAATGTGACATTAATGTGACATTAAAAGTGATATTTAATGTCACATTAAGGTCATAAATATGGAATGTGACATTAAAAGTGACATTTAATGTCACATTAAGGTAAATTTAGGGGAACATGCACGAGAATGACCGTTCGGATTCTTGGGCGCCCGAACGGGGTTAAGGGGAGCCTAGAGAGTAAGAGAGTCTAGGAATAGTAGGACTCCAGAAAGTTGACGGCTGGCAAAGGAATCCGAGTAGGAGGGCCAGCACAGATCTAGGCGTGGTTGGGAGGAGAAGAGACTCGTGCTGTTCATCGTTTTGGGTGGATCTGACTCTCCGTCATCTATCATTGTTCCACTCTCCTCATTGTGCTTATGGGATGATACAGAGCATCTCTTCTTCCTAGAGCATACATCATTTGTCATATCTTTCAACACTGCATGCATTCCATGTGTATACCATTTGTGAGAAGGGACCATGGCAAGTCCCTAATGCCTAGGGAGAAGTTTGATTGTTCGGTTGGTGGTGTGACCCAAAACACTAGACCAAAGGGTTGGTCTTTTCAATGCCAATGACTTTTCCTCTACTTCACCTCATCTACATTATCAAGAAGATGGAAAAGAAACAACTTGGACTTACAATTTAGATGAAACATTTTGATTTAGTGGGCATGTCTAGCAGCTCAAGCCAAAATTTTCACGTGGCCGTTGGTTGAGGTGCCTAGAGTGTAAATCAAAACAAAATTGGCTGCACCAATGCTAGGATCAATCTGTTTGGGAAACTAGTGCTTTGCACTTGGATGGCCATTGGTTGAGCCAAAACTAGCACATGCAAATTTGGCTAAAATCAAACAATGAACTTTTTCATGACTTTTTGGATCCAAATGCAACATCTAGGCTCTTGTAGGTATTCTAGAAATGGACTTTTCAGCTCCTAACTGCCAGAACTTGAGTTGATACATGGTTACTAAATAAGACACTTAGAAGTTGAGTTTGAAGATTTTGAATGCACAACTACAGTCTGCATTCCTAGGCCCAAAATTAGTTAGGACAAGGTTCAAGATGGTACGTGCCAATGTCTATCCAGTTGGTGCATTCTCTCTAAAACCCTCACTAAACGGTTTTGCAAATTCTGACCTAACAACTATGTTCAAGCTTGGGCACACTCTTTCTTTTTTTCTTCTTTCTTTTTTGAGGCCAGAGGGTGGGGGATATTTTGATTTAGCACTTGAACAGTTGGACACCTTTCAACAGAATCTCAACTTACATGCTTGGTCAAATAAGGCAAAATAGTCAATAAACCCAATAGACCTTTAACTCAGAAGCTCATCAACCTCTACTTTGCTTCTTGAGCAAATCAAAGAGGGATGATAGAGCCCAAATGCCGCCACCTAATGCACAAGCTTGGTCAAATAAGGCAAAATAGTCAATAAACCCAACAGACATTTAACTTAAAATCTCGAAAACCTCCACTTTGCTTCTTGACAAAAGCAAAGAGGGGTGACAGAGCCCAAATACCACTTAATGCAAGAGTACAAAGTCTGATAAAAGTTGGCAACAATCAATAGTTCAAAACAATGCAAAATCAATGCAAAACATGTGTGCCAATATAAGAGAGGGGGTTAGAGTCTCTTCAAACAACTGACTCACCCTCAATCAAGCTTGTATATTGCCCAAGATTTCCTCAACTTGTCCACATTAACCATGGGACAGCCAACAACAAAACCCAAAAAACAATGGGCTGATGTAATAATGGCCCTTTGTCATAATTTTAATGTCGCCTTGCCTACTAGTTAAGGGTGTTACTAGAATGAGATCTGTTGTGCTTTTAAGGTCACTTCAAACCACACAAGGAAACTCTAAAGTATGCAAAGAAAAATGAAAGATTTTGATAAACTTGAGGATCAATTTACTTTCCCTATTCCCCTTCACAACCATCTTAGCACCATGTACCTCCTTGGTTCAAAATTCTCTACATACAAGAAAGAGTACTCCTGTATTATTTTTACTTGATAGAAAATTCACCTATACAAAAAGATGAATATAAAAATCATATAATTTGTAAATCTTCAAAGTATGGATAGTTCCCTAAGGATGGATCAACATAGCTATCCTTTCCTACCACGTATTCAGCTGAACGCCGGTTCTATCAAACAACTTTATGATACCCCATGGTCCATGGATTAGGAAATATCCACCTCAAAGGTTCAAATTTTCTAAACATAGAGACTTACACCATCACATCCCCCATATGCTCTCAAAACTCAAGAGTCTCTTACAAGCAAAATTCCACATTCTTGAAACCCACCCAACAATGAGTTATCAATATGTTCTGAGAAACCAAGTGCTTAGAAACAATCTCTTATTATAGATAATATACATAGAAGTGTCATCTAAAATGAAACTTTCAACAATGGAAAAAAAAGCACACATCCTTGAATTGAACAAAATAAAGACCACAAAAATATAAATTCTTTCTCATATTCACGCAATGTACCTTGCAATGCCTCCAATGCTGTCATTGCACACCTTGCATCTGCAAAGTCAACGAAGCAAAGGACCAATGGTTCTCCTCCAGGCTGCATACACAAGTACCAAAAGACCTCTCTCTCTCTCTCTCTCTCTCTCTCTCTCTCTCTCTCTCTCTCTCTCACACACACACTCACAAGTATTCTCATTTTCCATCTTCATTTTCATTTTCATTGGTGTTCTGAGTCAAGACGACATGATCATATGTACTTGTTTCTTTATCTCATAGGACATTTTGGATGTTTGGAGGTGTAAATACATCTTTCTTTCTTTCTCCTCTCTCTCTCTCTCTCTCTCTCTCTCTCTCTCTCTCTCAGAGACAGGAAGAGAGAGTACATGCACCACAAGAGCTCTATAGAGTGAACAACACTATTGGAATGAAGCAAGGATGCCCTAGTGAAGATACACTAGGTTTAGAGAGAAAATACTAAGAGTGTACAAATATGACTAACACAGTGTGAACTTAGACGAGAATGAAAATGAAGAAGAAAGACTAAAGAATGAATGAATGATGAAGAAAAAGATACAACCGAGGAAGCTCAAGGAGCAGAGCTGTCCAACAACAATTTTTGAAGAAGAAAGCTGATGTGGAGGGCTGAAAACAGCACGGCAGCAGGCCGCATGACCAATTGCAGGCTGCAGCTGTCTCTCAGGATGCAACAATGAAAAGGCAGCAATGTACTACACAGCGAGCATATTTGACAGGTGGGGCAGAAGCTAATAACCAAAATGTAGCCCTAGATGTGTGCTGGAGATGAAAACACAGCACGGCAAGGGGAGGGGAACCAAGCGACTGAAGCAGCAGGTTTAGAAGAATCCCAGTAGCAGCCTACACATGAAATGCAGCTGCCAAAAGGACTGAACAGCTGGGCAGCACCACCAAGAGGCTTGGCAGTAGCAGCAACAGGTGAGGCAGCAGCTCCAATGGCAGGGCAGAAGCTCCAGCATCAGGGGTGGCAGCACCAGCAGCAAGGCATCTGATGAAGACATGAAAGGATGATGATGATCAAGAAGGTGAAGGAGAGCTTGCACAGAAAGTGTGGGCATGGGGGATGAAGGATGGCTGCGTCCTCTTACAGGAGATTTTGGCCGTTTGTCCAACTGTCACAAATGAGATGAATTTTTCGTGAATTGTTCTTTTTGGGGCTGTTTTTGTGCAGTTATATTAGGCCGAACTGCACAATAATTTTCTCTTAATTGAGGCCTTCAATTGTACTTGTTCAATATACCCTCTCAAGACCAACAGGGTGCTGGGGAAAGAGAAAGGCATCAAAAAAAGGGTGTCACGATGGACTGCCCAAGAACCTAATAGGATTGGAGAGACAATGTACATCTTCTCTCTTGGGTAGCCCAAGTGAATGGGTCTTATGTTTTCTTTTCCTTTTTTGCAAAGGCAAATTGGACAGTAGGATCCCCTCTAAAGAACAGCCATGTGGCAAGGGTGCTGAAGTAGAAGTATGAAGAGGTAAAGCGGTAAATGAGGCTAACTGCAGCATGGAGCTACTTGGCATTCTAGGTGAGCAATTGCTAAAGATGCTATACAATGCATGGGTTTTCATTTTGGAGAGATGCCTACAATCATAGATATACATTTGTTCCAAATACCCAATGTGACATTAAAAGTGATATTTAATGTCACATTAAGGTCATAAATATGGAATGTGACATTAAAAGTGACATTTAATGTCACATTAAGGTAAATCTAGGGGAACATGCACGAGAATGACCGTCCGGGCTCTTGGGCGCCCGAACGGGGTTAAGGGGAGCCTAGAGAGTAAGGGAGTCCAGGAATAGTAGGACTTCAGGAAGTTGACGGCTGGCAAAGGGATCGGGTTAGAGGGCCAACACTTATCTAGGCGTGGTTGGGAGGAGAAGGACACTCGTGCTTTTCATCGTTTTTGTGGATCTGTCTCTCCGTCATCTATCATTGGTATCAGAGCCTATGGTTCTATGTCTCAGATCGATAATCGTTCGTCAAACTGTCAGAAATTCGTCAGGTTGTCAGTCGCCAGTCAGGCCGTCAGTCTTTGTAACGTCGCGTGAGCACCAGACAACGGGCTGTGAAAGAAAGCTCAACATGGGAGCGAGTAAGTACTTTAAAGAAAATGTTTCCCGATTTACAGCTAGACCTTCCAAGTATCGTTTTCAAGGACAAAACCGATTCTTAAGGGGAAGGAAATGTGACATTAATGTGACATTAAATATCACTTTTAATGTCACATTTTTGGTGATGCCTTTTGGCCTCACTAATGCACCAGCTACCTTTATGAAGCTGATGAATAATGTTTTACGGCCCTATCTAGGACATTTTGTAGTAGTCTTCTTGGATGATATCTTGATCTTTAGTAAATCAAGAAAAGAACATTTGGAACACTTACAATTAGTATTCCAACTGTTAAGAACACATTCCCTTTATGCGAAGAAAACTAAATGTGAATTCTTTGCACAAGAGGTCAAATATTTAGGGCATATAATCTCGAAAGAGAGAATCAACATGGATCCAGAAAAAGTAAGGGCAATTATTGAATGGCCACCTCCAAGGAACCTGGAAGAGCTACAGATCTTCCTAGGTTTATCTGGATTTTATCGTAGATTCATTCGAGATTATGCCAAAATAGCTGTTCCAATGACAGACCAACTTAAAGGGAAAGGGAAAAGTTTTAATTGGGGAACAGACCAAAATGAAAGTTTTCAAAAACTTAAGGTAGCTATTGCTACAGCTCCAGTATTATTAATAGTGGATCCCAATAAACCATTTGTGGTTGAAGCTGATGCCAGTGATAAGGCAATAGGCGCGGTCTTATTACAAGAAGGTCGACCAGTTGCTTTTGAAAGCAAGAAATTAGATCGTGCAAAACAGAATTATTCTGTTTATGAGAGGGAGTTGTATACAATAGTACATGCAATGAAGAAATGGAGGCACTATTTATATGGTGCCAAACTTTTGATTTTATCGGATCATGAAAGCATTAAGTGGCTTAATGATCAACCAGATTTACACGGGCGTAAAGCCAGATGGGCCGAACTCCTCCAAGAGTTCGACTATGAGATCAGATATAGAAAAGGAAAGTATAATATAGTAGCTAATGCACTCAGCAGAATGCCCATCATTAATGAATTGAGTTTTACTCAGTTCACTTCCAACTTGCTTGAATCTTTAAAAGGGAAATGCCAGGTTGATCTGGCATATTCCAACATATGGGAAGCAATAAAAAATGGGGATCCAACTGAAAGTGCTTCTACTGAGGAAGGAATATCTGAGGATGTTCAACAAGGAAATGGAGCATCAGGGGTTGCTCAACCTGGATTCAAGTGGAAGAATTTTACCATTGATAATGGTTATTTACTCTACAAGGGTAGGGTATGTGTCCTGAAAGATATAGAAATAAGGCGCCAGATACTCTTTGAGTGTCATGATACCCCTAGTGCGGGACATCCAGGAGTTAATAAGACTTATAGTCTTATTAAAAGGCAGTTCTATTGGCCTAGAATGAATAAGGACGTCCTTGACTATGTGGTCAAATGTAATAAATGCCAGGTTAATAAAGCTGAAAAATTAAAAATGGGAGGACTTCTCCATCCATTAGAAATTCCTTCGGGAAAATGGGAGAGTATCTCCATGGACTTTATTGTTGCTTTACCTAGAACACAGAGGGGGCACGACTCTGTGTGGGTGATTGTGGATAGGTTAACCAAAATGGCTAGGTTCATTCCAACTTCAACTGATGTTAAAACACCAGAATTGGCTAGATTGTTCGTAGAGAACATATACCGATTGTAGTTTCTGATCGGGATAGAAAATTTGATAGCCATTTTTGGCGTGCGGTATTTCGGAAATTGGATACTAAACTTAGCATGAGTACGGCGGATCACCCGCAAACAGATGGGCAAACTGAAAGGGTTAACCAAATTCTTGAAGATATGCTTAGGGCATATGTAAGTAAAAGGCAAACTAATTGGGAAGAGTATTTACCGATAGCTGAGTTTGCATATAACAGTGCCAAGCACTCTTCCACTGGATATAGTCCATTTATGTTAATGTATGGGTTTCAGCCTAGAGCTCCTTTTGCAGTAGGACTGCATAAGGAAAAGGTTCAGGCAGCTAAAGATTTTTTGGAGGATATGAATAGTATGTTAAAATTTGCTCAAGAAAATATTAAAAAAGCTCAAAATCGAGCTAGAGCATATGCAGATCCTCACCGAAGAGACATCTCCTTTAAAGAAGGAGAATTGGTCTATCTTAAGGTGCCTGAACAAACCAAAACTATGAAAAAGGGACATTGTCCAAAGCTTTCACCAAGGTATTGTGGTCCTTTCATAATACTTAAAAGGGTGGGAGAATTGGCTTACAAGCTCCAACTACCTGCTGGTAGTAAAATACATCCAGTTTTTCATGTAAGTAAATTAAGGAAGAAGCTGGGTGATTTGGATAATCTAATCTTAAATGATGATATTGAGGAGTTATTCTATGACCAATCTAATCCACATGAACCAGAAAAAATATTAAATGTTCGTAATAGACGAACGAGGAATCCTATTTATCAAGAATGTTTGGTTAAGTGGAAAGATTGTTCAGAAGAAAGCTCAACATGGGAGCGAGTAAGTACTTTAAAGAAAAGGTTTCCCGATTTACAGTTAGACCTTCAAAGTATCGTTTTCGAGGACGAAACCGATTCTTAAGGGGAAGGAAATGTGACATTAATGTGACATTAAAAGTGATATTTAATGTCACATTAAGGTCATAAATATGGAATGTGACATTAAAAGTGACATTTAATGTCACATTAAGGTAAATCTAGGGGAACATGCACGAGAATGACCGTCCGGGCTCTTGGGCGCCCGAACGGGGTTAAGGGGAGCCTAGAGAGTAAGGGAGTCCAAGAATAGTAGGACTTCAGGAAGTTGACGGCTGGCAAAGGGATCGGGTTAGAGGGCCAGCACTTATCTAGGCGTGGTTGGGAGGAGAAGGACACTCGTGCTTTTCATCGTTTTTGTGGATCTGTCTCTCCGTCATCTATCACCCAACATATATATACAATGGAAATGCAAATGGGTAATCCATAAAGGGGCATACTCATGCCCAGTAAAGCAAACCCCTCTTAAACCGTGGATGTTGATGCCGATGGAGAAGGAGCTCATATTGACAACAGTGCCAAAAGTTTTATAAAGAAGTCAATAAAGTGAAGCACCTCAACTAGATGAACTTGTCAAAGCAGTCACCATGACAGCATCAAGAAATGCTTGGAGCTCAACCTTGGGAAGGGAAGCCTCTGTGCTGGTCAGGGAAGTACGACTCAACAAAGGGAAAACATGGAGCTGCAATATCTCCAACCCATTTAGGACTGGTGGATACTTGCAGTGTTGGTTGTTGACTAAAATACAAGCCCAACCTATAAGTACCAAAAGAAACCAGAACGTACGTACTAGTGCTTCATATTGAGATGCTTCGGTGCTAAGCTAATAAAGAATGAAAAGTTAAGCTCAGAGAGTAAAAATACAACAAAGATAAAGTACAAGAGTAAGTGTAATGGAAGAAGAAGAAAGGGAAGTCCTAACAATACATAGCCTAAAAACAAAGTAGCCTCTGGGGGGCCAACTCAATTAGTCTAAAGAGCTAAAGAGTAAGAGAAAGTGCTAGAATTAACCTAATAAATGTACTAGCCTAATTTACACTGGAGAACAAAAGAAGAATCTAGCCTAAGGGTAGAGCCACCATCATGCACATTCTTCAATATTTTGTCAGGGGAAACAGGGAGGGAGGAGAAGCTGCATGGACAAAAAACATCAACACATGTGGTCTCCAACCAGTCAACCAAGCCTTTAATTGTCATGTAAGGCACTGACTGAGGGGGCTGTTTGTAAGTCACATTACTAGCAGACTAGCCACTAGGTCATATGGGCACCAAAAGGAGCAAGAGCATGTGGTAGAGGACGACCCCCCTCCCGACAGCCCAAGGGAGAGTACCACCCATGGGTGTGCTCAATGTCTCATCATTATGGGGAGAAGGTCTCGGACAACAATCCTCATCCACATGACCTAAGTGCTGGCAGTGACTACAATATCTACTCCTTTTATGAATATTTCGCCTAGTTACTTTAGTATTTGTAAATATGTCTAAGGAAGGGGAATCAAACTTTTAGGACTTGCCCTCCATTCTTGAGAGTTCCTTCCAAGTCTAGATTTTCTCTTTGCAAAGGTGGAGAGCAAAGTCCCCTCTAGGGATAGGAATGAAAATAGGGGATTTTCCTTTGGGCTTGGTCATGCAGCCGAGCATCACCTAGTAGTTGAAATTCAGGCTCATAGAAGGTTAGCAATCAAGGCAACAAGATAATTTGCTGCGCAAAATAGCGTAACCTAATCGTCATCTGACTCAAGTAAGCTAGTGATAGTGAACCCCATGACTAATTTCCTATATTCAACCACCATAACTTTCAAATCATCCCCTTCTTTAATGGAGAACTCTTGGAGCTCATGATGTAGATTGATGTGGCAATTTCAATCTCCTACCACAGTCAATCAAATGAGTCCAACAATCAAATGCTAGAAAAGAGTCATGTAACTATGAGTGGAACTCAAGTAATTATCCATGTATTAACTCGACATTCATTGTGCCATTGCAAGCATTCCATTAACAGAGAAGATCAAGGTGGGCAATGTAGGCCATCTCATGGGCTACGCATTGATGCCTTTTAGGCTTTGATCCATGATTCGAGCTCTGTAAGCATTTAAACTACCATTTAATGCAATTGTTGCCCCTAGTGTCCTAGTAGACACTGTTTGTTTGACACTAGGATTAGGTTTTCCTATGATGATTAAACTGTTTAGGGTTTCATTTTACTATAAAAATACACTTTGTGCTTCATTAGTACACAAGTGTGGCATTATTCTTGAGCATTGTACTCTCTCTTATTCATTAATACATCACCTATCATTTTGCGATTGAGTTATTGTGCGTCGATTAATTCTCGCAATATCTTTCATTCTCTATCAATTAATTGTGCAATTACTTCACACTTGGGCCAATAGTGGTATCAAAGCCATTTCCCTTCATCACCATCACTTGCAACCATCGCCATTGAGAGCCACACTTCTGCCCGCTGCCCTACAAGCCATTGCCGCTGCATCGACTCAATTCTTGGTGACCACATCCCATGATATCATCTTCTCTGCCTGTCCATATCGATTGTTGCCCACAGCTTTGTTCTATAGCTGCTGCCATTCATTAGAAGAAGTTGCCCTGCATGCTAGTCGCATGCTGATGACTTCAGCCTACAAGCACTCTTGCAATCAGCCTCGACCCTGCCTGGCCTCCCCGCTTTGACTCCCACACTTGTCTTGACCCTTGTGCTAACACCCTAGTCACACAACCTGCCTTTCACTAACCTGTTGTTACCCCCCTACTATGACCTAACAACCAACGCACTACAATCCAAATGCCACCTTCAAACCTGCCGTGTGCCTACGCTAACCAGCCACCCTCATCACCACCTGGACCTGCTGACCATCACACTGTCTGGGATTAGCCACCCTGTCCACATTAACACACAACCTGCTATCTTTCTACCGATAGTCTCAACACATCACGCTTGTTTTAATATTACTTTCCTTTCATTAATCACTCCAACAAGTGGGGCCCTATTCACACATCTGCCTCTTTCGAAGCACAATTTGGGAAAAATTCAAGAAATTTTAATCAAGATCACCCAATTCAGCCTGGATTCCATCAAAAATTTTGGGGCTTCTCATTATTTCTCAAGAATTCTTCACTGAACTACAGGAATTTGCAACGGGCCATAATCAAATTTGGGGATTTTTACTGGACAACCTCAATTTCTCTCTAAATTTGCCTCCGGATTTGGAGCTTTTTTCACTCTTGTCCAAATTCATTTGAATTGTGGCCCAACTAATGCAACATCAAGTCCCATGTAGGTAAAATCGTCACAAAAATTCTTCAATTTCCAAGTCAAATTTGAGGCTTTTTGTCATGAGGACATGTATGTTTGAAACCTCACTTAACATGTTAAGTAAATATTGCACATGTGAGGTGTAACTGGGGTTAGAGTAAATTTATGAGCCCGGGACCTGAAGAAATCATGAGATGTCAAGGCAAAAGTTGCTATAAGTTATGCCACACAGGTACTTGGTGGTATCCGGTGCCAGTTGTTGGCCTAGGTCATTCATTTGGCCATAAGTGTCAGTTGGTGACACTAGAGAAGTGGCGTTTAATGGTACCTAATGCCAATGTGATGGTTAAAGATGGCGCAGAGACACTCGAGAATGGAAGTTGCCTAGCCAATTTAATTATTGGCTAGTCATATTATTTTTCAAGGTACTGAAATAATTATTAGATTAATTTTCAGTATTTAAAGATTGAAAATTAATATTTAATTATAGATAATGCTAGAAAAACCATTTGGGAAGGCTACCACTTGTCAAAAATGCCCATGCAAGACTGAAAGACGTCTTTAGAGACTGGAGAGAGGCATTTTTAGTGTATTCAGCTTGCAAGACAGAGGGAGGAGATGCTGCTACTCTGATTTGCAGCCATTGGAGGACCTTCTGAGGCAGCCAGAGGCAAAAAAAGACCAATCAACAGCAGGAGACAGCATCTACAGGCTGTTGAGGCAGGGCAGTAGCAGTAAATGACTAACTTTCTTCACTTCTTCACATCTACAAGCTGTTATGGCAGGGCAGTAGCTGCATTTGACTGATTTTCAGTCATTCTTCGCGACAAAACTCTGAATTTTCTCTCTCTATAGTTTTCTCTCTCATCTCCCAACCATTTCACAACCTTCCTCCAAGGATCTCAGCATTTCGACCCTTAGAGACTGAGAAATTACAAATTTCTTTGCTGTAAACCCTAATTTACAACAAAAATTAGGAGTTTAGCAGCAGCCTTGAGAAGCATGCCTAGAAGCTTCAAGACTTGGATTTTTTAGGGTTAAAGGTGAATTTCAACTAAATTCAGGTGGAGGACTAGCCAGCCATTGAATTTGGGCATTTCTATCGTCTATGAAGTGAAGGCCAATTAAGTGCCCGAATCAAGGGACAAAAAATATTGAAGACTTGTTGGTCACTTTGGACAACAAGGGGAGTTTGGATTGAGAAGGGGAATCGGGAGAATCCCATTGTAAATCAACTTTTTCTTCAATAAAGCTAAAGAAATACCAAAAGGCGCGCCAATTTTGGGGCCAATCAAGTGTGCATTGTCCAAGATCAATAAGTAAATTTGTATTTTCAGATTTGCATTAATTGTTTGCTGTTGTAATTAAGTTGTAATCAGGGATTTACCACCCATCCACAGAAGGAAGGCTAGTTATACTTTTCACCATTCAAGCTCAATTTTACCCAAATTTATCCAAAAATTTTGAGGCTTTTCTAAAATTCGACCAATTCCCTCAAAATTGAGGCTTAATTCAGCTTGAGGCGTAGCCTTTGGTATTAATTGGTAATAATTTCATCCAATTTCTTCCATTTTTCTTCAATCTTTAGGTAAATTTTGGGGTTTTGCCCAATTTCACATCTAAGGCACCCAAAATTTGGGGCTTTTGCCTCAAATCACTCTCTTTGGCCTTGACATGAACAAAATCACATTATTTGGCTATTTGTTCTGATTTTTCCATACTTTGACGAGAACTTCAATTATTGGGTGCATTTATTTGGTGAATCTTCTCAAATTCTGCTGTTGTTCACATAATCGAAGCATCCTCAACCAAGTATTTGACAAGGGACTTAAAGAGCCACCTATAGACGCTTTGCGCACAATCGTTCTACATAACGCTTGCATCCTCTGTCTTATAGCAACTGCTGGCATAGAGTTAGATAGATTTCTTAACTTATTGTAAAAACATAAAAAGGCAACTATAATAGTGCAAAGAGGTACTGGGGCCATGGGAAATTCAATTGATGGGAGGAAAAAACTTCTTATTGTATTTTTACTTTTAATGTGATATGTTCTTTTTGGCAGTGCATGAAGTGCTAGTCTTAAATGGAGTTTTTCCATCAAATAAAATTTTCCCTTTAGGCATTAACTTTTCCAAAAAGTAGTTTTTAAAAAACCAATCCTCTTGTACCCCTTAAGCAAAATGACCAAATGGTTTTGAACCTTCATATTTGAAGCCTTTAAACTTTGATTTCAACATATTGCTAGCAACCGCCTTATTCATGTAATATTTTATCTCACAATATTTTTATCTCTCCTCAGCAAGAAAATAGCAAGAGAAAAATAGTATTGTTGAATTATTTAACTCCATTGAAGTAGCCAACAACTCTTCTATTAGTGCTTCGATATTATTCACGGATTTATATTTCTCTCTTCAATTGATTATTAGCATATTATTTATTTTCACTCATGTCTAGCAATAATAATGATTTTGTTAGGCATGTTTGACACCAGTAACAAGCTCGTTAGTACCAAGTATCCTATGTGGGCATACATGATACAACATGTTCTTGTCACAAAGAATTTATGAAATATTGTGAATGGCACCAAGCAAAGGCCAGCTTCTGAAATGTTGGCACTACCTCCGATGTCCACGTCAAGAGGTGGCTCTCATAATGTCAAGTCGTCTTCTCTTCCACATCACCTCCCACTCAACCTATTGTATATAGATGATTTACTTATCACCGGCTCTTATTCTACTATCATAGCAAAAATTAAGGCCCATCTTTGCTCTACTTTTGAGATGACAGACCTTGGTTTGTTGTTTTATTTTTTGGGGATGGAGGTAATACAATCTACAGCTAGTATTTATATATCATAGCAAAAGTAAGCTCTTCAATTAGTGAACCAATATTGCACAAATCAGACATGGCCTATGGCCACACCTCTTGATTCCACTGTCCACCTTTCTAAGGATACCCTGGGTTAGCCCTTCGATGAGCACACCTATACTTTTGTGGTAGGGAAGCTTCTTTGGTTGATACACACTAGGTCAAATTTAGCTTACTCAATTAGTTTGCTTAGTCCGTATTTCGATGCACCTAGGATGTCACATTGAATTGCATGTCTTTGTATTTTGAGATACTTACCATGTACCTATTCTTAGGGCCTAACTTATGGAATTGGTTTATGCTTACAAGGGTACACTAACTTTGACTTGATAGAAGATCCTAACACCCAACGTTCCCATGGGTCTACCTCTTTACCTACACCCATCTCTTGGGCTAGCCATAATCAAGAGTGAATGATGGCTTTCATGACCAAGGCTGAGTATGGAACTCTTTTGATGGTTAGCACGACACTTCAATTTCTATGTGACTCTCCCACCGTTGTCTACTGTGATAATCAAAGTGTCATTGCCCTTACAAGCAATCCGATTATTACGGACATGGCATGCGGGAATCCACTTCCTCTTCACCAAAGAGCAGGTTGAGCTAAGCATCATCTGCCTCGAGTTTATGCCTTCATCCAACAACTTAGCAAATATATTGACTAAGGTAGTAAATCGACCAGTGTTACAATATATTCTATCCAAGATCAACTTGGGTACACCCTCCTCTACTTCTTCAGATTGATGAGGAGAGAGTGATTCTCTCTAGCTTTCCCTTCCAATTCAAAGGGAGCAGCTTTTTTCTCTTCGATGTGACAAGATATTATTTACAATTTTTTTTCAGATATTTTTTGTATACGGTACTTTATATCTTCATCCGCATTATCAAGATGATATGATTATAAAGAGTGCTTCGGAGAGTGAATAATTTTCCTACGAGGGCATTGTCCAAGTGATACCATTGCATAGCATTTTGCATGAGCATAATCACACCTACATTATCTCTTGCATAACTCCAATACATTCGTTTTTTTTCTCTAAATATACATCTGTGTATATTTATCCCTTTTCGGTCTTTCTAAGCAATTGACTCTAGATCCACCATATTCGCAGCATTGCACATGGCAGTCTCTCTCGCCTACTTAGCTTTGCTTCTCCACATACTCACCATATTTGCTTCATACATCACTAGCCTCTTTCTTTGTCATCAATATCCAATAGTGGTAGGGAGGAACACCCGAGCGTTTGCAAGATGAAAGTTTGTTATTATCATGAAGACATGTATTTTTGAAACCTCACCTAACATGTGGATTAATTTTTAATCACATGATTAAGTAAATGATGCACATGTGAGGTGCAACTGGGGTTAAAGTAAATGTACAAGCACGGGACCCGAAGAAATCGCAGGATGTCAAAGGCAAAAGTTGCTATAAGTTATGCCTCATAGATACTTGGCGGTATCCAGTGCCAGTTGTTGGCCTAGGTCATCCATTTGGACATAAGTGTCAGTTGGTGACACTAGAGAAGTGGCGTTTAATGGTACCTAACGCCAATCTGATGGTCAAAGATGGTGCAGAGATACTCGGGAATGAAAGTTGCCTAGCTAATTTAATTATTAGCCAGTCACATTATTTTTCTAGACACCGAAATAATTATTAGATAAATTTTCAAATTATGAAAAATGCTGGAAAAACCATTTGGGAAGGCTGCCACTTGTGAAAAATGCCTAATGCAAGACTGAAAAACGTCTTTAGAGACTAGAGAGAGGCATTTCTATAAATTCAGCCTACAAGAGAGAGGGAGGAGAGGCTGCTAATCTGATTTGCAGCCAATGGAGGACCTTCTGAGGCAACCAGGGCAAAAGAAGACCAATCAATAGCAGAAGACAACATCTACAAGCTGTTGAGGCAGGGCAGTAGTAATAAATGACTGATTTTCTTCAATTCTTTGCATCTGCATGCTGTTGTGGAAGGGCAACAGCTGCACTTGACTGATTTTCAATCATTCTTCATGACAAAACTCTGAATTTTCTCTCTCTACAGGTTCCCCTCTCATCTCCCAGCCATTTCACAACCTTGCTCCGAATATCTCGGCATTCGGACCCTTGGAGGCTAAGAAATTGCAAATTTCTCTATTGTAAATCCTAATTTACAGCAGAAATTAGGGTTTAGCAGCAACCTTAGGAAGTGTGCCAGAAATTGGAAGCTCTAAGACTTGGATTCAACAAGGCTGAAGGTGAATTTCAGCTGAATTCAGGTGAAGGACTAGCCATCCATTGAATTTGGGGCATTTCCATCGTCTATGAAGTGGGTAAAGGCCAATTGAGTGCCTGAATCAAGGGGCAAAATAGATTGAAGACTTGCTGGTCACTTTGGACAACAAGGGGAGTTGAAATACCAAAAGGGATTTCCATTGTAAGTCAACTTTTTCTTCAATAAAGCTAAAGAAATACCGAAAGGGGCGCCAATTTTGGGGCCAATCGGGTGTGCATTGTCCAAGATTAGTAGGTAAATTTGTATTTTCAGATTTGCATTTATTGTTTGTTGCTGTAATTAAGTTGTAATCAGGGATTTACCACCCTATCCGGGGAGGAAGGCTGGTTTCATGGTTCCATTGCCGGAATATCACTCAATCCCTTGATTTGGTGGGCCCAAGGCACCTAATTGTAAGCCAAAGCTTTGTGCTAGTGCTGATTTTTACTCTCAACTGAGAAATTACAGCAATATGTCTTCATACAGTGAGATGGACTCAAGCAGTGATGATGCCTCTCAATATGAATATTCACATGGGAATGAAGGAAATGCAATGCCTGACCTTAGACAAGGCTCAGGCCATGGACAGCAAGCTGAAAATGTTCTATTGGGCAAGATGCATGGCTCAAGACTGATGCCCAATAAAGTGAAGAGGAATTTGATGACTAGTTCAAGAATCGGATGAGGACAGTAGCAAATCTCTTTGCTGAATTGGCAAAGGATCCTCAATTTACCCGATTTTTGAATGCTCCAAAGAAGGACAGTGAAGGCAAGAAGAAGAAGACGTCCTCTACATCTTCGGGACTTCAAGATGCACCGAAGAGAATGCCAAACCCTTCATTTGAAGCTCCCAAAGATGCCAATGAAATAAAACAATTGGTACCTACGAGCCAAGGAATGCAAATACAAGGCCATCACGGAAGTGCCAATCCAATGGATCTTGGACAGCCAGGTGTGCATGCTATGATGGGGCAGCCATGATATTTTGGTGGAAGCATGATTTTTTATGCTATGGTTGGACAAGGATCGCATACGAGAATGTATGGCACAAATCCCTATGGTATGTAGTAACCAATGCATGGAGTGCAAGGCCCAATGTATTCGGGTATGGCTAGAAATATGCAAAACCCTATGTATGGCAGCATTGGCTTGATGCCTGGGTCACAAAGTAGCATGTTTGGTATTGCATCTACACCCCCGAATGCTTATGGGGCTCAAGGAATGAATGTTGGTCATGCAAATACTCCATTTCACGTTGGTTTTGATGTGAATTCAGCAAATGCACCCTTTTTGCAGTATCCAGTGTATGACAACTTGACAACCAAAGGGGCAGCAAAAGACTATGATGAGGGTGGAAAAGGAGTGAAGTTTGAGTCCTTCAGCGATGTACAAGATAGGCTAAAAGCTTTGACTTTCATTCAGCAATTTGATGCAACCTATTCAAGGAGGAACTTCACGAAGTCCTCAAAGATTCGAAAGCCAACCACTTTCGTGAAAGGGAATGCATTACAATGGTTATCCACTCTTTGGATGCAAGGTAGAGCACCGTCAGTGTGGATACAATTAAAGCAAATATTTGCATCGAATTGGTTGACAAGTACCTTTGAGGTGGACATCATGACAGCTTGGAATAAGTTGGATGCTAAGGAATGTAAAAATTTGGAGCAATATAATAAGAAGTTTTGGGATGCATTGTTGCCTACTACTTCTTATCACCCCGTACCCCTTCATGAGCAAGTGGAAAAATATATTTGTGGTCTGCCCAAAGAAATTAGGGATTTTTGTATTAAATCCACCGTGTCTAGCATGTCTTAGCTTATAGAGACTACTGCTACAGCCGATGCTTTGCTGCGTGGGAAGGATTTGAGCTTCCTAGAGAATGGGGATAATCCGAATAAAAAGTTGTTTAAGATTGAGAAAAGGAGCAGATCTAAATATCAGCCTGAAAACATTGGCATAACGTAGGGAATTGATGTCTGCAAATAAATGTTTTATTTGTGAACAGGAGGGTCACATTGCAAGGGAATTGATGTCTGCAAATAAATGTTTTATTTGTGAACAGGAGGGTCACATTGCAAGGGACTGTCCCAATAGACAGCAAGCTAGAAAATCAGAAAATCAAGGAGATTCTAAAGGAGAGAAGCCTAAAACATCAGTGGGATTGGTGCCCGATGTTATTAGTGATCACCCCAATGATGATGCTACTGAGTTGTGCAGAGGCATGGGGAAAAATTAGGAATCAACATGCATTGATTTTCTTTGATAATGTTGCACGAGCCAACTTCATCTCTGTTGACATAGCCGCCCATCTAGGCATCAAAAAGGATGAGATGGGACCCATGGGGGAAGTTGGAATGGCATGTAAAGGCCATGCAGAGCCTGTCACACCACTCATTGGAAAGCTTCGATTGCACATACAAGGATATGTGGACAGTGAAGAGTTCTTCATTGCTCCACTTGAGGGTTGTGATGTATTGCTTGGTATGCTGTGGTGTCATTGTATGTATGCAGTGATTGATTCTTGTGTAAAAAAGATCACTATTCAGCATAAGGAAAAGGTACTCACACTTCATGTAAAGTTGAAAGGTGAATCTATCCATGTTGTATTTGCAACTACCATTTCTTAAGTAATGAAAAAGCATCTTTCAGCATACTTGGTTTTTACTAAGGATAAAGATGATAGTAAGAATGTTGGAAACATGTCTAAGTTAGAGAAGGATCGCATATCATTTTTGAAAATGTATGCTGATTGCTTCTCTCAGTCACTTCGAGGGTAGCTAGCGCCTGAAAGGCCAGAAGATCATGGCATAGATCTTATCCTTGGAAGTAGCCAACCTAATAAGCCACCCTACAGAGACAGTGAAGTCCAGCAGGAGGAGATTATGACTTAGGTAAATGAGTTGTTAGAATAAGGGTTGATTCAGCCCCAACTCATCTCCTTTTTGTTCTCTAATGCTTTTGGTACAAAAAAAGGATGGTTCATGGCGTATGTGCATTGATTATCGTGCTTTGAACAAGATCACAATAAAGAATCGCTTTCCGATTCCTCGGATCGATGATGTTATGGATAGATTGCAAGGGGCAACCATACTTAGCCGTATAGATTTGAAAAGTGGGTATCATCAGATATGCATTAGACCAGAAGATGTGCCTAAGACAGCTTTTAGAACATCTGTTGGATTGTATGAGTTTCTTGCTATGCCTTTTGCTCCTGCCACTTTTAATCGGATAATGAATCGTATCTTCAGGCCACATAGAGGATTCGTGGGAACTTTCTTTGATGACATGATTGTCTATTCAAAGAACGAGGCAAGGCATAGAAAACACTTGGATATGGTGTTCAAAGAATTGCGTGACCATAGGCTAGTTATCAATGACAGCTCATCTCCCAACCATTTGACAACCTTGCTCCGAAGATCTCAGCATTCGGACCCTTGGAGGCTAAGAAATTGCAAATTTCTCTGCTATAAACCCTAATTTACAGCAGAAATTAGGGTTTGGCAACAGCCTTGGCAAGCGTGCCAGAAATTGGAAGCTCCAAGACTTGGATTCAACAAGGCTGAAGGTGAATTTCAGCTGAATTTAGGTGGAGGACTAGCCAGCCATTGAATTTGGGGCATTTCCATCGTCTATGAAGTGGATGAAGGCCAATCGAGTGCTTGAATCAAGGGGCAAAATAGATTGAAGACTTGCTGGTCACTTTGGAGTCTGGACAACAAGGAGAGTTGAAATACCAAAAGGGATTCCCATTGTAAGTCAACTTTTTCTTCAATAAAGCTAAAGAAATACCGAAAGGGGCGCCAATTTTGGGGCCAATCGGGTGTGCATTGTCCAAGATCAGTAGGTAAATTTATATTTTCAGATTTGCATTTATTGTTTGTTGCTGTAATTAAATTGTAATCAAGGATTTACCACCCTATCCGAGAAGGAAGGCTGGTTTCAGACTTCAGTTATAATGCTTATCTTGCGCACTTAACCTCCCTCATACAAGCCTTTCTATTTTGTGAAAGCCTTTGGATCCAGCTACTAGTCTCCCACCATTGTTTACTCGATCACCACCTCCCCTTTTTGAAACAATCATTATCAAACCCAAAAGAAAACAACAACAAACAAACAAACAAAAAATTTCACTATGGCTTCATCCGCCTTTGTAGGACTTGGTAGGCCACTAGGCAACCAACATGCACCCTTTGTCCAATGCCCTAGCCTCTTTGGGTAACCACTTGGACTCCCTCGGTAAGATAACCATCGCTCCTATAGTCTTGGTAGGCCACTAGGTAACCATTGTGCACCCTTTATCTAATGCCTAGCTGCTTTGGGGTGGGACATTTAGGGTAAAAACACAAAAGAACAAAAAAACATTTCTGTTGGCCTTCCATTCTAGCTCAGTTTTTGGACCTAAAGGGGATGTTGAGCTAAAATAAGCATTACATGCTAAATTAGCCACTTAAACATCCCCAAAATGCTTAATTAATGAAAATCCTAAAATGGTGTACAGTTTCAGATTTTTAAAACGATGTGCAGTACAAGGTCCTAAAACTTTATATAAATAGGCATGCTACCCTCCATTCAATCTAATCTCGTTTTTGCAAGTTTCAAACTATCTCACTTCACTACCCACACCCCATTCGGAGAAGACGTCTCAATTGAAGCTGCACGTTGTTGTCTACATCCATTAAGTATCTATTTCCAGCATTCATCGTGCATTTTGTACCACCGATTGCTACTATCCAACCCTAACGTCTATAGCAAATCTCTCTCCTCCTGCAGCTAGCTGCCACGTGGTAGCTAACTACTGTGTTTGCCACTGCTGGCTGCCACCTTGCTCTATAGGCGACTCCAGAACAGCATGTGTTTTGTACAATTAGCTGCCATACAAGCTGCCATGTCATCACTTGCATCTGGGTTTCCTAATTTCCCTCTCCTTTGCATGTGCGACACTGATCCGGTATTACACATTGCTGCGTTCGCTGTTGTCCAACATCACGAGGCTGCCTTTGGAATCCGTCAGGAATATGACACGCTCTCCCACTCAGCACCTCTGCCTCAGTCCTCAAGACACGAGAGTTCGAGGCACAGTTTTCATTGTTACACGGTTTGTCTGCTACATGAGCATTGTATATTCAGTATTCAGTCATTCATTCAGATTTTCCCTATATTCATTGTCTTTGAGTTACCCTAACCCTAACTATGTCATTTTCGATTTATGCTTTGTCGTACGCTTTCATTCATGTTTCTGCATTAGGGTATTTCTTCACACCCCCGTCTCCTAGACCCATTGACACATGGCTATCAAGGGTTTAACCAAACGAGTAGCATAAGCCTCAAAGAATTCATTGGTGAGGCTATCTCTACTAGGACTATTATCCATAGACAAATGCAATAAGACATCCATAACCTCATCTTCATGAATATCACCATCCAAGGCAATGTGGATGTCAATCAAAACCTAATTCCTAACCTCAATTGATTCTCAGCATGGTACATTGGTACAGGATGAAAGGCTAAAAGTAAACATTGGATTCTGCATCGGTCTAAATAAAACCACCCACCTATACTCCCTTATGTGGGGAAAGCCATATAGTTATCATCATTAACAAGATCCAAGATGTATCCCAATGTGCAATGTGGATAAAGATAATTGTATGAGACAACCAGCAATTCAAGAAACAAAGCATTCCAGTGAATGCTTCCCAATCTCATTCAGCCCACTTGAGGGCAACGACCCAAGCAGGAAAGGACTTGCTTACAGTCCTAATCGAATTTGTTACCGAAGACTGTTGGGCTAAAAATGCATTTACTTTACTTAAACAACCCCAAAACTTGATTAATTAATAAAGAAACCTAGTTTATTTAAAAGAAACACGATCCTAGAGAGTTTCTGTGTCCCATAAGCACAAACCCACTTGGGAGGGCCCAAACTTTCTATAAATAAGTATGTTGCTCTCCATTTAGCCCTCAATCTCGTTTTTGCAAGATTCAGGTGTTTTCAGTTTGCTGCCCACACCCCTTTCGCAAAGGACATTGCAATCTCAGCTGTCCCTTGCTGTCATCTACAATCTAGCGCCTATTTCCAGCCTTCCACCCACAATTCGCAGCTGCTTACAGCAAAGCGACTGTTGCTAATCACTCTCCATTTAGAAAATAATCTTGTTTTTGCAGATTTCAGGTATTTCAGCTTGCTGCCCACACCCGGTATGCGGAGGACATCACGGTCCAAGCTGGCCATTGCTGTCTATAACAGTTTGGTGCCTATTTCCAGCCTACCACGCACTGTTCGGATTTGATTTCAGCATACTGACTGTTGCTGCTGATTTTTCCTGCGTTTTTAGTCTTTCTCCTACAGCCTGCGTTTTAGTCTTTCTCTCTCCTGCAATCTACGTTTTTAGTCTTTCTCTCTCCTCACTGCCATCTGCATCAGATCCAACTTCTCACTGCTGCGTTTGCTGGTGTTCGACATCTGGAGGCTGCCTTGTTGCGATTCAAGATCCATTCATAGTATGACACACTCTCTAGCTCATTACCCTTGCCCTGATCCTTGAGATACACGAGTTTGAGGTTCAGTATTCATTCACTGCATAGTGTGTTTGTTACATGAGCATTGTATATTCAGTAATTATATCACTTCAGTTATTTTCTATGTTCATTGTCTTTGAGTTACCCTAACCCTAACTGTGTTCTTTTATCAGTCTGTGCTTTGTCGTACGATTGTTATTTGTGTTTCCGTGTCAGAGCATTTCTTTACATGGTATCAGAGCCTGGTATTCTCTGAGAAATCTAGACCTTTGATCTTAAAGCTCTCCGCAAGAAGCAAGAACAATAGTAGGTTCAAATGACTTCGAACACATCAACTCCAATTCAGTCTCCAAAACAACCTATGCCAAGAACCGAGTGAGAGTGGGCAGAACAACTTGCTCCACAAAGTTCCGATATGGTGGAAGACACTTCTGATAACACGAAAGAAAGGCTATACAAGCTTTCCACTAAAGAATATCGTGTGATCATGGACTTAGACGAAAGAAGATTGAGGAGCTCGATCGAAGGATTGCCCTTTAGAAGAAGCTACTCAATGAATGTATGCATGAATTTCTCTCTTCAGATGTTGCGCATAAATCTGATGATATTGTAGGGCCGTTGAGACCTCCCTCAATGATGGGCCCTCCTGTTGGAGAAAAACATCCATAGTATGTTCCATTCTTTCATCCTCTTCCATCCACTCCGGTGCAAGGTACTTTAGATTTGTCTTTTATTCCTTCGTCTTTTACCTCTTTTGCTTTGCAATTTAATGGTAGAAATCATGAGGAAGATAGAGTGCAATCAGTTGACTATGGAAAAGGTTCACTTGAGGACCTTGAACCCACACTTAATGCTAAACCTATTAAATTTTCAATTTTCAAAAAAACAAAAAAAAAACAATCCATAGCTGATTCCATCCGCCTTTGTAGGGCTTGGTAGGCCACTGAGCAGCCGACGTGCACCCCTTATTCGATGCCTTGTCCTCTCTGGGGTAATCACTTGGGCTCCCTTGGTAAGATAATCATCACCTTTGTAGTCTTAGTAAGCCACTGAGCAACCGACGCGCATCCTTTGTCCGATGCTCTGGCTGCTTTGAGGTGGGACGCCTTGGGGTAAAAGATATTTCTCATGGCACCATTGTTGGGCTTGAGAGGGGGTGTTGAGCTAAAAATGCATTAGCTTTACTTAAACCGCCCTAAAACTTGATTAATTAATTAAAAAACCTAGTTTATTTAAAGAAAATGCGATCCTAGAGAGTTCTTGTGTTCCATAAGCACAAACCCACTTGGAAGGGCCCAAACTTTCTATAAACAAGTATATTGTCCTCCATTCAGCCCTTAATCTCATTTTTGCAAGTTTCAAGTGACTGCCCACATCACTTTGCAATCTCAACTGTCCCTTGCTGTCATCTACAGTCTAGCGCCTATTTCCAGCCTTCCACCCACAATTTGCAACTATTTATAGCAGAGCGATTGTTGCTGATCACTCTCCATGTAGAAAATAATCTCATTTTGGCAGATTTCAAGTATTTCAGCTTGTTGCCCACACCCCAAATGCACAGGACATTGTGGTCCAAGCTGGCCATTGCTCTCTACAACAGTCTAGTGCCTTTCCAACCAACCACACATTGTTCGGATCTGATTTCAGCATATTGACTGCTATTGCTGGTTTTTCCTGCGTTTTTAGTATTTCTCTCTCTTGCAACCTAGGCTTTTAGTCTTTCTCTCTCCTGCAGGTTGTCCTGCTTACGTTTTTAATTTTTCTCTCCCCTGCAGTTTACATTTTTAGTCTTTCTCTCTCCTCACTATCATCTACATCAAATCCAACTTCTCACTATTGCGTTTACTGGTGTTCGACATCCGGAGGCTACCTTGCCGCAATTCGAAATCCGTTCAGAGTACGACACACTCCACCTCATTACCCCTACCCTGATCCTTGAGATACACAAGTTCGAGGTTCAGTATTCATTCACTGTATAGTGTGTTTGTTGCATGAGCATTGTATATTCAGTAGTTATATCACTTCACTTATTTTCTATATTCATTGCCTCTAAGTTACCCTAACCCTAACTATGTTCTTTTATCATTCTGTGCTTTGTCGTACAATTGTTATTTGTGTTTCTGTGTCAAAGTATTTCTTTACAGAGGCAGCCAAGTAGTTTTATTTTAAAAGCACCCATCATGCCACCTCCAAATTAGTGTTAGTCTAGCAACCCTTAAGCACAAATGTTCATTGACATGCACGTATCTATTAGCACGACTATAGAAAGCTAATCTTGATTTAGAAAATTGATCAACAGAGAGGTAGCACATGTGTCGTCAATGTATGTTGAGGAACATAAGATCCCCATGCAAGTGAGCAAAGCTATGACCAGCTTGGAGAAGAAATGGCCTTTTCTATTTAGATTTGTTCCGCCAAAAGGTCTCCATGCCCAATACAAAAAGGAATCAGTATATAGATTTCTGTCCATGCAAATAGAGCACCCTTGGGATAACCCAAATGTATAATTACTTGACGGGGCTAACCATTATGTACCCTATGTCGATCACATGCTTTCAGAGATATTGATCTATATTTGCTGAAATAAATTTGTAAGCGAGAAGCCAACCCAAAGAAAGTTAACTGCATCCATAACATGTGCAGCACACACAAAGAATCAACTGGCTTTGCAAGTCCAAACTACAATGAGCTACTTGATACATACCCTTTTGACATCTTTGTAGACTAGACGAACTTCTTTGAACCCAATGAAAGGGCGAAATATGTCTGCATTATCAGCTAAGTGAATTGATTAGAATGGTAGCCGCAAGTAGGTAAGTTTACTGCAACAATTGTAAAAGGTTCTGTCAAGACTCAAGAGCGTTATAGTCTTTTGTCTTACTCAAAATGCATACTATTACAAATAAATGGATACGAGCTGCTTCTCTCTTTTTACAATCAGCAGGAATTCCCTCAACATACAGCGTTGCTGAGGCATCAGGTGGGAAGCCCCGAGAGCCTGCTGCATTGTCCTGCCTAGCAGACACGTCTTGTCTTTGCACAGTTGGAAATGAGGCGTTTCTTGTATCAATGTCCATCAAGCGACCATCCTGAGATCCCCCCCCAACCCCCAGAAAAGCAAAGAAAAAACATGCATATTGCAAATGTTTCAGTAACGATGTGTTAGTGCAGACTGTAGATGTGTTTTACAAATTTTTAAAAACTTGGATGCAGGCAGTCTAAATCAGCATGAATGCAAAAGCATGTGAGAGTTCTGGTTTGCAGACCATATATCAATTATTGCCATTTCAAGACTTAAAATGTTAGATTTTGCCACCCCTTCTCTTCTTTACATGCAAAAATAAAGCCCAAACATGTAAAAGTCTAGAGCAAAAGCCTAAGAGCTTGCAGAAGTTAGTTCCAAACTGCAGATAAATTGAGACTTGTGTAAAATCACCACAGCAACCATCAGGCATCTGCACTCACCCAGTACCCAAACAGACTGATTCAGACATATCCTCAAAGCATGGTAAAAGACATTATACAGGCTGCAGCCTAGAAATGAACATCAAGCACTTTGCAAGTTGGTGCTATGTGAGTGGTCAGCTCAAAAATGCGGTATCCCTCACTGCTCATGCATAGCACTCTATCACCATAGCAGTCTGTCAAACCTACCCAGCCCATACTTATCCATCTAGTCGCATCGCAAGAATTGAAGCACCATAATCACCAATCACTGTCTAGACTCTTAACCAGTTGTAAAAACTGCTACAAGTGGTGAGAACTTTCAAAGATGAAGTGGAGAGAGAACACATTCAAAGGCTAGAACTAGTCCTAACTGACTTTTAGCACACTTCCACCCTTTCAAATAAAATATACATATAGTCCAAGAAAATGTAGACTCTCAGTTTCTGTGAGGCTATGCTAGGGAGCCCTGTAAATGAGAATATGTATAATTGCTTATTTCAAACAAGCAACAGAATAAAAATCCTCAACTAGGATGTACATTAACTCACCTCATTTGTAGGAAATCTTGAGCTTCCTCCAAAAGTTTCTCCCTCTGGATGTGGATTGTATCCTACTTCAAAAGGTAAATAAGCCCCACCAGACATAATCTTCAACTTTATCCTACACCAGTAGAAAACATGCCAAACATGACAATTAATAATATTTTTAGTGTTAAATCATTCAAGGTAAGTAAACACCACCAGTATTTAAAGGTTTTCCAAGAAACTATATAAACATATCCAAAATAAGGATGATAAACGCTACATCAACTGCAAAAAAACCTGGGAGGATTGTGGCTGCAAAGACAAATGTTGTGTTACAGTTTTTGTTTTGCTCTCTCTCAAGTGAGCCATAATAAGAAACCAGCCTTTGAATAATTAAAGACCAAGAGAACCTCAAGTTATAGAACAGATTCAGCACTTCAAAAGAGCAATAGAACCTCAAGTTGTAGAACAGATTCAGCACTTCAAAAGAAACAGTGAACACAAGAAAACTGGAGCTAGATTGCTCCAACACAATTACACAAATTTACACCCAGACATCAAGCCAGATTGGCCCAAATACCTTGCACCCTTTCTTTGGACAACAGATAGACCCCAGAATCCTTCAATTTGGAAACATATGACCACTACTTGCACAGGAAAACCTTGATCTCTATGCCACAGCCCCAAAACAATATCCCAAAAGCTCAAGACAACACTCTGAATCACCATAGAAAGCAACAAATCATGTTGATGAAGATCCAGAAAAATGTGGAAGCACTTTCCATGAAGAAATCTCATAATGAATCTGAAACAGTGAAATGACTTCTTGCTGTCCAAACCAGACTGAATTCGTAAAACTGCCATAACTTTTGACTGGAGTGTCCAATTGAGTGTTAAAGGCATAGAAATGAAGTACACAACCTAAAGCATCAGTCCATACCATCAAAACCACTTCTTGATGTTGGTAAGGCAATTTAATTCATGACAGTATTTTTATACAGCAAGCTGCTCCTGCACAGATTGTCATAATTCTTCCTGTAAGAGCCATGGAAAAGCATCCAAGTATGAAGAGGGTTGCCAAGTGGACTCTTCCATAGGTAGGTCCTTCCATTTAATCAAAAATACAATAAGTGTTCAGTTCCTAAGAACCTTCTCACGCTTCCCAATGATTTTCTCAGGATCATAAACAATAAGTCCTTCTTCATCAAGTGGTGGAAGCTCTTCAATAACTTCTGTAACTAGCCCAACATATTTCTTCAATTGTGATACATGAAAAATATTATGTATGCGGGTAGTAGAAGGTAATTTGAGCTTATATGCAAGCTCTCCAATCTTTTCCAACACCAAGTATGGGCCATAAAATCTAAGAGCCAGCTTGTTGTGCCCTCCTTTGAGAGTAGCATAATGAGACTTGGGAACTTTCAAAAAGACCCAATCTCCAACATCAAATTCTATGTGCCTCCTCCTATCATCAACATAGGATTTCATGACATCTTGTGCCTTCCTTATATTCTCTTTACATTTCTTCATAAGCATCTCCATTCTCTCTAGCTCATCCTTTGCTTGTGGATTAACCTCTTCATGAAACATGGCTGAAGGAATTTGAACCTTGTATCCATAGAGTGCCTCAAATTGAGCCATCCCAATACTCATATGATATGTATTGTTGTAACAAAATTCGGCAAGATGCAACCAATTATCCTAAGAGGATTGAGTGTCATGACAAAAATGTCTCAAGTAGGCTTTCACCCAACAGTTAACCCTCTCTGTTTGGCCATTAGTGTTGAGGGTGGTAAGCAGTACTTGGAGTAAGAGTAGTGCCCATGGAACTAAACAAACTCTTCCAAAAATTTCCCATGAATCTAGTATCTCTATCCGACACAATCCTCGAAGGCATTCCGTATAACTTGAATACCCCTTCCATGAATTGATTGGCTACTTGATTGGTTGAAAACTGCGTCTTTGTAGGAAGAAAATGGGCTGATTTGGTAAGTCTATCCACAACAACAAAGATACTATTCCAACCATGCCTTGTGGTAGGGAGGCCCATAATGAAATCCATAGAGATATCGGTCCACTTTCCTTGTGGAATTGGCAAGGGCTGAAGGAGGCCGGCTGATAATAAAGAAGAATCTTTATTTTATTGGCATTCTAAATAATGGGAAACATACTCCTTCACATCCCGCCATAATCCCTTCCAATAGAAACTTTTATGTACTTTCTCAAAGGTCTTGAAGAGGCCAAGATAACCAGCCAAGAGCGAAGAATGCATTTCTTGAAGGACTTTCAGCTTGAAATTACTTTGAGGGATCAAGTAGACCTTCCCTTTATACGATAAGAGACCATTATGCCATTTGAAATTTGGGTGGTCTTCATTTTTCCCTTGCTGTAATTTTTGCATAATTGTGGCAACATGCTCCTCCATCAAATATTCTTCTTGTATGTCATTAATCCAATCCTTATATATAGTAGAGATGGTAGATACATTACAAGCCCACATTCTAGAGAGCGCATCTGTCACTATATTATCTTTTCCAGCCATATATGCAATCTCAAAATCATAAGATTGAAGGGTTGCCAACCATCTTCTTTGTTTATAGGAGACAAGTTGGACTGAGAAAGAAAGTACTTCAACACCCTATGGTCACTTTTCACCTTAAAGTAGCACCCATAAAGATAATGATGCCACTTTTTCACCACATATAATATAGCCAACATCTCTTGCTCATGTACATGCATTTGCCTTTCTTTTCCATAAAATTTTCTGCTCTCATAGGCTATGATACCATGTTCTTGGGCTAAAACAGCCCCCAATCCTCTTCCACTAGCATTCGCATAGATGGTAAAGACCTTAGAGAAGTCGGGGTAGGGCAGACCAATATAGATACTGAAATGAGGAGTTGCTTAAGCTCATTGAAACATGTGTCGGCTATTTCATCCCAAAAGAAAGCTTCTTTCTTTAACCTATGGGTCAACGGGGCAATCACATGCACATAATTCTTTATGAACATTCGATAGAAAGAAGACAAGCCAAGAAAACCCCTCAATGATGTGATATTTGTCAGTGTGGACCAATCCTTAACACATTGGACCTTCTTCGGATCAACCTTGATACCATTTTTCCCAACAATATGCCCCAAATACTCCACTTCTTTGGTCATAAATGTGCATTTAGATGCTTTGGCAAACAATTTGTTCTTCCTCAAGATGTCAAACACCTCTTTAACATGCTGTAAATGCTCTTCTTTGCTCTTACTATATATCAATATATCATCAAAGAAGACCAAAACTGTCTTGTGTGGCTGAAGTATTTTATTCATCAATGCTTGAAATGTGACTGGAGCGTTTAAAAGACCAAAGGGCATAACCATAAAATGATATAGTCTCCTTTCAGTCCTAAAAGTTGTTTTATATTCATCTCCCTCCTTCATACGTATTTGATGGTATCCCGATCGCAAATCGATTGTGGCCTTATTCAATTCACGATAATCTATGCATATATAGAATGATCCATTCTTCTTCTTTATCAAAAGAACGAGAGAAGCAAATGGAAATTGACTTGGTTGTATGAGACCCATCTCAAGTAATTCTTTTACTTGGCGCTCGACTTCTTCTCTCCACCTTTGAGAGACGATACGGAGGCTTATTGATAGGCTTGGTATTTGGAAGCAAGTCAATGGGATGATCCACTTCACCTTTGGGAGGAAGAGAAGAGGGAGACTGAAATAGATCATCATAATCTTCCAACAATTTGCAAAGGCAATGATCCATGTCCTTGGGAAGTATAAAGGGTTGATTTGAAGAGGACTGATCCTCATCAATCTTAGACAAGAGAAGAGTAAACATACATGCCTTAGGATTGATTTCCCTCTTAATATTCTTAGGACCGATCACCTCTAACTTCTTCTTCTCAATCCCTTAAAGAATAACTTGCTATTCATGCCATTGGAATTCCATTTGTAGCCTTTCCAAATCCATGGTAAATCTGCCAATACTCTTCAACCAATTACAGCCAAGTATCACATCAATGGCGCCTATTTCCAAAGCAATAAGACTCACCGAAGTATCACATGATGAAGATAAAGTAATAGGAACATTAGAGCAAATTGGTTACTGCTCTCACAACCTCCGTTTGCCACTTAAATACATACAGAGGAATGCATTTCTTGAAAGCTCAATTTCAGCCAATCAAGAGACTTTGTGTTTATGAAGCTATGAGTAATCCCGATGTCAATAAGAATATGAGTCGTTCTTCCATTGATGTAGTCTCTAAGGCATAGGGTATTATCCCCTTTAGAACCATTCCATGTGTCACGGGAAATAGAGCATAACCTCAAAGAATCTAGATCACAATCCTATAATATCCACCCAACTCAAATGGAAAACTATCCATGGAATCATAAAACTCCTCATGGCTGTCCTCTTCATGGTCATACATCTCTTCAAGAGCGAATGGGCTCTCAAGCTGAAATACATTGCCGTCATTTACTACAACATCCGAATCTTCCTCAAAGATCATGCTTACCTTGACATTCTTGGCTTTGCATTTTGCTTTATAATCGGAGACCATTTCTCTCCACATTTATAGCATAGTCCTTTTGCGTACATGTCCTTCAGTTTGTCATTGGAAACATGTTTGCCTTGCACCAAAGGAGCTGAAACTTTTCCACTAATCTCAGTCCTTTTTCCATCTAATCTATTTTCAGCATTAAATCTGGAATTAGTGCCCTGTTTTGACCCATAAACTGTAGGAAATGAAGGAATCTTACCGTAGGTTTTTGATTGCTTTCCTCCATACTGTAAATCAGTCTTGGTCTGCCCAAAATTAGCAACTATCCTAGTGCTTTGGTTTGGCTGAAAATGATGCCTTGTTCTTGGTAGAAAATTCTTGTACTTTTGACCATACCTTTCAGCCAATTTTATAGCTACTTGTAAGGAAGAAGGTTTCATGGCTCCTACTTCCGAAGATAGAGAAGATTCAAGCCCAAATATGTATTTATTTCGCTTGGCATTGTCGGATACTCTGTCCACATACGTAGAGAGGTTAAGAAACTGATTAGAATAGTCTCTAACCAATAATCCCCTTTGTTCAAGAACATATTACTTCTTTTCTAGTCTCTCTTTTTCAATTGGAGATACAAATACTTCAATCATTGCTCTCTTTAATGCTTCCCATGTCAAGAACTCATGATCGATCCTTGACATGTACCTCCACCAAGTGTGTGCATATCCCTCCAAGTGTAGGGCTGCAAACTTAACCTTAGCGTTTTCTGGTCTAAGATACAAAGAGAAATACATATCAAGTTTGTCAAACTATTCTTCTAATTCAATTGTGGATGGATTATTGCTCTTGAAATTAGAAATGGTAATCTTCTCCTTGTATTCCCTCTCAAATTGATGCGGTTGCCTATTATAATGTTGCTGCCCATAAGTATTTGCACCAAATGAATTTTTCCTTTGAGGATCGTTGATCCATGTTCCATGAGCATATGGTTGTTGCTGTTCATGGGGGTTTCCAAATCCATGTGGCTAATTATATTGTCCTTGTGGCTAAGAGAGGGAATTACCCATGACATGTGGTTGTCCATATACTCCTTGATGCTGTCCATACATAGGAGATTGAATATTTGTTGCAGCATTTAGTAAAGGTTACTGCCCACTAATTTGATGAGGCCAAAAATAATTAGAATGAGGACTTTGCTTAGAAGACTAATTGTAAGCATGATTATTGTTAACATGCTGCTGCTGCCCATAAAAATTTGGGGTTGAATTGATATGACCATGTCCATTATAATGGTGCTGCCCATGAGAATTATTGCCCCCACTTGCTTGACCATGATATGATTTTTGTTTTTCAAACTTCTCTTCATGGATAGGTTTTGGGATGGTTGATGTTGAACATAGAAAGATTTGTAGAAAGGATCACACCCATGTGTGTCTTCATCATGCTTAGAGTTAGCATGGATCCTCTCTTGTGGGTCTTGACCATGAGAGTTTGTGTGAACCTTTGGCTGATAACAAGGCTAAAATTGAAATGGTTGAGCTCTAGATGATTCTCCAACCTCATAATGGCCCACAACCTTAGGCATTGTGATCCTTGGCTACTCCTCAACAATGGGAGGGCTTGGAACATTTGGGACTGATGTAGGTAATATTCTCTCGCTTAAGAGAGCCACAAGTTTGTCAATGCCCGATTTCATTTCCCTTATATCATTGGATAGTTGCTGAAAGTTATTAGAATCTGTAGATACATGAGTTGTGCCATCCCCATTCACTTGATTGTTGACTGCAGCATGAGTTGAACTCATTTCCGCCTCCTCATTATCATGGCTCACATGGTAAATAGCTTCTTGGGAGACTTCATGCTCTCTTTCTTGCTGGTCATCCTTTAATCCTTCATTGATAGTATCCATGATGGGATCCTTCTTCTTGTATTTGGCCATAGTTGATGACCTGTCCTGAATATACAGCAACAGTAAAACTCACATATCTTGAGCTTCAATGATCCAAATGATGAACTTCTTGGCTCTATTCGAAACTAAGAATGTCTCCTTTCCAATGAGCTATCAAACATTGAAATTAGTTCAGTACGGAAATTTCTGTAAGCAATTTTCAGTGGCTGTCTGCAGTTCCCTGCATCCTGCAAGTACTGAATAATCTCTGCAAATACCCAAAACAAGTTGATTAATCCCACTGTGACTGTAGGAAAGTAATCCAACAATGAATCCCTGTTTGCATTTGCTGACAGATTCTTCCATGCTGAATTGAAGTACTTCAATGCATCAATAAGCATACATGTTGCTCTACATATCTTTGTCCATATTTGACGAGTGTTTCATGCTGTCATACATTTGCCCACATATCATGCCGCCCAAACATTTGTCAATACATCATGGAGTCATTTGCCAAGTACATCATGTTGTAGGCCAAAATACATCACTCTATATGTCGGTACTTGCACCTAAATTGAAAAATGCGTGGGATTCGTGACTTGAGGGGTTTGCGAATTTCCCTCTCAAGCCGGTTTGTGCTCCCCTTCATCATCACAGCGATGGAAGACATTTCATGGCTCTTGGATGTCCGTTTTTCTTTTTTTCTTTTCAGGTTTCTATGCACTTTCCTTGTTTAGCAGGGCCTAGAGTGCGTTTGCCATGTCTGCATTGGTTGAGTCATTCACCATGTTTGCATTGGTTGAGTTAGCAAGAATGCCATGCTTCTTGCAGAGCGACTAGAGCTACCAACGGGTGAGAGTATGATAGTATTGAATTGGAAAGAGATGGACAATTAGGGTTTGTCAGAGATAGGCACGCATATGACTCTCTCAATTGTTATTCGTAGGCCTGCAGTTCAAAAGAATGGACTGCTCGTAAGCCTACAGTTTAGAAGAATAACCTGCCATTCCACAGCAACTTTGACAAGGTTGGCACCATAGTCAAAATGGTACTCCAAGTGATCCTTAGAATGCAAGGATTAGTGCTACAAAAGTTTACAAAAGAGATATTGCCATGGAAGGAAGATTCAAGATAAACATCTTCCATGGGAGAAAAGAATAGACCTAGAGAAGAATAATAGATCGTTCTTTAAGAAAAAGTAACGAAGCTTTTGTCTTCTCAAAAGTCTTGAGGACTCCATTTTGTCCATCTTGCCCAAAATTTCTGATTCAAATTTAGTCACGACCTGCCCAAATTGCTAGAGTTCACCATTTTCCACTGGTTTATGCCAAGAACCTCCATTTTGGTCACACTTTGTGACAAATCTCCATGTCTAACTATGGTTATGAAGGAAATAACTTCTGTGACTAAATTTGAACTGCAGTTTTCCCTCCCTAGCCATTGCAACTAGATCTAATGCATGAAAATGAATTCTGACAAGATCTAAACTAATGCTTTGATACCAATGTAAAGAAGGTCTCTTCTACCATGAAAATCAACAGAAAAACTAATGAACTGAACTAAAAAAATAACAAGAAATAACATGAAATCCTTCAATCATGGCCATGCCATAGACATCTTCCGCTATACCATAGCACAACGTAGCCATGGAAGCTAAAATCAAGATACAAGAAAACAAAGCTTGGTACTCACCCCAAGATGGTGATGAACAAGAAATCTCAAGAAAAATAGTGTAAGTGTCAAAAAGCTCCCTACATTAGCACTTCTTGCCTTTTTGTAGTAAACCCTAGTACCCTCATGGCTAAGGTATTTACATAATTTATTTTGGTAAAGGAAAATGAACTAATGTGGCTAATTTGCTTCATTACACTTTGATATAAGTGACAAGTCAATAATGGATCATGGGTATGTAATGTATTATTCTCAATTGACTCTACTATCACTCAAGCTCAATTGGCCATTCTTTGTTTAAGAGAGAGTCCCATAGAGGTTTAGAACCTCTTTCCCTAGTCAAAACTATTAAAAATCCCTATATATAAAAAAACCCGTGTTTCTTATTTTACCCCCACTTGAAAGAAACTTATGGAACACATTTCTAACATTTTGTTTCTAAATGTTCATGACGTTTCTGGTTGCTGCTGCCAAAATAGCCATAATTACAGCCAAACACAACCTTGACTACCACCGAGCCTCATCTCCTCACAGGAAAGCTAGTACCCCTGACATCAGCTACATACACAGCTTAGATAGCCACAACTCAGTCCAAAGCAGCCACTACTGAATCCTGATGCAGGGCAGGCACCACTAATGCATGAACAGCCACAACCACCCTACCTCCATAGATCCAACCCTAATGAAAAGAATTCCCAAATTTTCTTGTGCAAAAAGTCAAGTATTACACTAAATAGCAAAACACATCTTTTAAATAAGATAATAATTAATAAATGATTTTTAATTGATTTAAATAACTAATTCAATTAAAATATTAATTATGTGATCAGATAAATATGATCCATGTGCTGCCACATCATCAGTCCCAGAATTAAAATCAGATGAATGATCTCAAAATCCTCTTTGCAGTCATGTAGTTTTTATATATATATTATATCTGTATTTAAAGTTTGATTCTTGATCACTCTAGATCCTTTGCTGTTAAATCATACAATCAGTACACTTTCCATCTCATTACCCTCTATGTTCCAAATTAGGGTTATGTTGTTAAAATTAGGGTAACACCCTAACGCAGTAGCTTTGGGGTTAAACCACAGAGAAAGTGCATTGTTAAATTACTATTTATTCATGGCTGTAACATAAACCCCTCTCGAAAACTTACAGCCGTCCTCAATTGCATACCTATGAAGCAACTTATTACCAAACAAAATAATAACAAGAATAACAATTAAAAAACAATTGACTTCAAAAAACTCATAAATAGAGTAAGAATTATGAAGACTAGTACCGGTAGCCTTTCCACTTTCTTAGAACGCTTTCTGTATGAAGACTTTCCAAGCCAAAAGCTCGCTGAATTCCTCAAAGCATACCAGCTTCACAAGTTGGTTCGACTGTGAATCTGGTTCAAGGAGCCACCGACTATAAAACAACCCAACAATTCCAGAAACTTGTGTGTCTAAAACACATATTCTAGAGGTCTCAATAGCAAGTATACTGGCAGCCTACAATACCAGTCATTCAAGATCACCGAGTGACTTCTAGATACATAGAGCATGTGCATAACTGGGGATGAAAAGAACCCCTAGTATCAAATAATACTCCAAATCTTATCTCTAAGGTGAATCTGCTAAGTTATCCTCTTCCATCCACTTCACATTCGTCAGTGAATGAATAATTACAAAAATCAACTAGAGAACGACATGAAACTTATCTCGAATCCTCATTTTCTTGTGTGCTAGTATCTGTTTTGGAACAAGAACTTTGTCAAACTCTTTGACACCCGACCGAACCTCATCAAATGCTCTGTCAAGCACCTTCAAAAGGTCTAAGTATTACTCACATAATGAACATTGTGAGTCTTCCATACAAGAACTCTCTTCTCTGATCAGGCATGTTGAAACTACCCAAAGTCTTTCAACCTATGGATAGCACACACCTTGATACACATAGTGCTCTTGTGCCTCAAGCAAAGATGAATACAAACTATTTCTAAAACAAAGTCTTAGTACAACATAGCATACCAGATAAAAGGCACACATCTACCAAACCTTCCTGCTTCTAAAGGCCCTCTCCATCTCAAATATGAATCCATAAACCCACTCAACAACAATAAGGTTGTACCATGTTCTTCCCTGAAACCATAGTTTGCATGTAACCTCCCTCTTTATGAAGCCAAAGAACCATTTCCACATCAAACCATAGGTATGATTTCTATGAAACTAATTTTCTTTTTTTTCCCTTGAAATCTCTGTCCTGTTTACACATGCACCCATGACATCCATGGCAGCCCATAAAAATAGTATCGAAATCAAGCTGTCTACCTCAGCAAAATAGCACATGCCTTTCCTCAAAGAGCTCAAAAGATGCCAAGCTGCAAAAAACAGAGATTCAACTACTCCACTCCCATGTAAACCACTTGATCCTCTTTAAGGTTCACACTAACAATCAGCAAACCAGCCCATCTACATACATAAAATCCCTCAACTCACACGACTCAAACATCCAAGAGGTCAGGCTTAGACGACTTAGATGAGGGGTGCCTATCTAAGTGTCCAAGCTTGGCCAAATATCCAAGGTCAGCTGTCCGAGGCTCAGACTCGGCCATTCGAGGCCCACTGGTTCCCATCCGAGCATGGTCGTATGAGATCGAGTGGTCTGAGTGGACGCTTAAGTGGCTCAAACGTCCAAGCCAAGTCACGACTCAACCGTCCGAGGCTTGCGATCGCCATTTGAGTGGTGCACAAAACCCACCAAATAGCACAAATATGCTTTTATTTCACTTAATGCATGCTAATCAATGCTACCATGATTCTAGAACAATACAATAGATATTAGCAGGGATTCCGAGCATACCTAGAAGGGTTGAATGCATCAAAGCCAAGGATAGTAGGTACTGTAGTCTACAAACCCGTAACTTCGTGCCTCTCTCACACACCCTCTCTCAATCTGTTGATTGCAACTGAGCTCTCTCTCCCCCTTGTTTTACCTTTTGTGTTCTTTCTCTCTCCCCTTATCTCTATCTTTCTTCTTGGACCTACAAAATCTAATTCCTTTCTTCCCTTGTTTTCATGTTTCCTAGTTATCGAGAGAGTTATCTTTCCCTCATTTTTTTCTTATTTTCCAAAAGTTAGTATCTCCAATCTGATACAAAACATAAACCCTGCAAGATCATGCACATGGACCCTCGTAAGGTATAACCAACTGCCCAACAACATCCCATGTCATATAGCCATTGCTCTATCATGTGGCCCTTCCAAAACCATATTCTATGCTAACAATACATAAGATGACAACATCCCCAAGTGAATTGACAAAACATGGGAAAGGATCCGCATGCAAAAACATCTCATATGACAATAACATAGGCCCTCAATACAACCCAAAGAATGGACAACTACTATGTAGTGATAAATGATGACCACAAGAAAGCATTCACTATGAACAAACCTGCAAGTAGTGCATCCAAACATACAATCAATGCTATCAAGCATACATCCATCTATAATTTCCGCATATGATGGTTAAATGACTCCACTTGTAAACACTCCCTATACAGCCATCCTGAATGACCCACAACTACTGTTTAACCATGAACATGATAAAGTATCTCATGTCTTGAAAAAACATATTGTTGAATGTACACCAACTAGCACTTGCACTCAAGACAATCTCAAGCTCATTCCCTTAAGTTGTTACATTTATCAAGTTCCTCCAAAGTTCTAGTGTGTACGCCCCCTTATCCACTGGCAGTTTTTACCTTCTAGCTAAAGAGGGGTTTTTTCCCCATGTGAACACCTATCAATGGGTGTGGTACTTATTACATTGGAGATTGTACTCTCGTATCATTCTCACATTGTGGATGTGACCTTCCAGCACTCTCTTCTAACTTCTTGTCCACTTGTTCACACTGAGTGCATATGTGTGCATGCATGCTGCTGAACCCTAACCTAACAATGGTATCCAAGTCATACCTTTCAGCCACTGTTAAGCCTCATGCTCGGCTGCTCTCCTCCTTGCCTACAATCCCTAACTACCTATTGTTGCCCGACAACTTAAGCAACATGGCTGGTGCAGTCACCATCTCCCCAATTGTTGGTCGCTGCCTGGCTGAGTCAAATGTGTGCCCTATAGCTCACAACAATAGACCCTGTACTGTTGCTGACAGCCTGTTCGTTGACAGCCATGGCCTAAAAATTCCTACATTGATCAGTTTGTCCTCACGTCTAATGTGCCAACTGCCCTGTCCTACTCACCTACAGCTTGCACCAGAAGCCACAGGTCAAAACAGCCCACACAGTCTATTTCACGTGTCGTCTACTTACAGACGCCCCAATGATTCACATTTTGTCAACCGACAGCCCCTTCTACCCTTCGCATGTATTCCACCTCTATCTCGATAGTTTCAACTCAGCACACAAGTGACAATCCATCACACCCGTTGCCTCTTCCCCGACAGTTTAGCGTTGACCCACCTCACGCAGCAGCCCCGTTTAATACCTCGACAACCTGCGTCCCACAGTCCAACAGTTTCAAATTTAAATTTAACATGAAATATAATTCCTTCAATAGCCCTTGAGTTACACAAGCTCCTATTCACACGTAGTCCCTCCACAAGCACAAATTTAAGAGATTTCTGCATTAGTGATCAATTGCCACCAAATTTCTTCAAACAAATTGGGGCTTTTGCCTAAAACCCCAAATTTCACCCTAACCTTGGGGATTTTGTGTTTGTTCAATAAACAAAAATTTCACAATTTCACGCCAAATATTTGGGGCTTTTCATCTTCAAGCCCAAATTTCAACAAATAAATTTGGAGCTTTTGTGAAATTTGTTCAAATCCATCAACATTGATGCCAATCACACCTTCTACATCAACATTCACACATGACGGAGCTTTTTCAGCTACAAATTTTTCTTCGCCTTTATCAATTGACTCATGTGTCCCAACCAACTATGCCACAAAGAAACACTTGGCTAGTCGGCTATAGCAACTACATGGTCACGCACGTTAGATACAAACGAAGGATACAAAGTATCACTTTTAGAGCCCTTGGCAACAATGCAAAAGCCCTTACAAATTTTCCATTTGCTATCCCCAAAGGTGGTATGATAGCCTTTGTCATCTAGCTGCCATGTGCTTATCAAGCTCTTCTTGAATTGAGGTACATGCCTCCCATTATGCAAAACAAACATGGAACCATGCTGAAATTCCAATTTCACACTACCAATACTTGCAATTTGGCATACATAGTTATTCCCCGAGTAGACAACACCACATGCATCACCATTATAGTCGAAAAACCACACACGATGTGGTATGACATGAAAAGACACACCCAAGTCAAGTATCCAAGTATGCATGTCATCATCAAATCTGCAATCAATACATGTACACTCAAAGAAGAAGTAAGGAGTACATCACCGTCACTATCATTCTCATGAATGACTACATTTACCTTCTCTATCTTCACATTGTTTTTCTTTGCAAGTTGGTTGTTCTTTTTCTTAGCCTTATTGCCTTCAGTGTTTTTGCTTTTGCCTCTCTCTTTCTTCAATTGAAAACAGTTCCATTTGTAGTGCTCTTTCTTGCCAGAATGATGACACTCCACATTTTTGCCACGAGACTTGTTGCGTGCTCTATTTTCAAACTACCTTTTGCTGAAATCTACCCCTAGTGTGCAATGCATTAGAAGACTTGTTTACTGAATTATTTTGCCTGTTGAGTTCTTCCATCAGCAAAGAACTCTCCACATTAGAATATACCAACTGAGCATTTGAGTTACTCAAAGCTGTCCTGAAAGTATCCCAACTTTCAGGCAAAGTGCATAGCAAGAAAGTAGCCTTGAACTCATAATCAATGTGGAAATCCAAACCAATCAACTGATTGAAAATTAGTTGAACTCGTTCAAATGTACAAACATGGTTGTATCTTCCTTCATGCGAAGGTCTGTCAACTTTTTCAGCCAATAAACCTTATTGGCTGCACTTTTCTAAGCATACAATCCCTCAAGTCTTTGCCACATTTCATATACAGAATTCAGATTCTCAATGTTAAAGAGCAAGTTGTCTGACGCTAAGAGCTCTATGGTAGAGCATGTAAGCTCATCCAAATCATCCCACTCTTCTTGTTCCATACCTATTGGTCTTATTCCCTTCGCTTTGATGGCTTCAATTGTTTCTTCTGCACCAAGACATTGTAGAATTGTTTTTGCCATATTGCAAAATTGTGTGCCCCCTCAAGCTTCTTGATGTGCAAAAGGTAGTAGCTGCTGTCACTGTTTCCAACCATGATTTGCAACACTAAATTGACTCAAATGTCAGCAAATCCAAGCCCAAATGTCACATAAATGACCATGGTACGATGCAAGTATCAACCAGCAATGAAAATCAAGAAGTTGCAGAAATTTAAGATCTGCAAATTGATTTCCAGAATTAGAGAATGTCTCCTACTGCAGTCCACTCAATTACAGCAAGATTTATAGGCCAATGCACCAATTGCATGTGAAATCCCCAAAATTCTACTGCAATTCCTGTTCCAAATGCATTCTCAATCACAAATTTGACAATTGCGGTCAAAAGCCCCAAATTTTCAAAGGCGAATTTGCCCAAATTGCATTAATACATGTACCCAAGTGCATATACCAACCAAGCAATTATTGCACAATTTGATGAAATTCTGCAAAAGCCCCAATTTTCTCATGTCCCATGTGCACAAATTTCAGTCAAATTGACAATTTTCACTAAAATGTGAAAAGCCCCAAATTTCCCGGGAAAATGTGCACCAAATTTGCAATTTCTAAATGAAATTGTCCTATTCTGCATCAAAATCCCCAAATCTAGGAAACGCCCCAATTTTTCCGCTCAAAACTTCACTAAGCTTACGCATGTGAATGCCCCTCAATGGGTGGAAGGTTTAATTCAGAAAACCTTTGAAATTCTGAAAAATAATCAAAAATCTGTCCTGTTACCTTGATTGGACTGCTGCATGCAGTCTGTCTAACAGACTGTCTAACGCAGCCTGACAAACTGACACAGTCTGACGGCTGTCTCATGCAGTCTAATGGACTGACGCAGTTTGACGGACTGTCTGACGCAACCTAACAGACTGTCCTAACACGGTCCTGACGTAGTCTTGACGCAGCTCTGACAATTGTCCTAACACAGCTCCAACAACCTAAGCTCTAATACCAGTTTGTCGGCAAAGTACGCGAGGATTAAGACACGCAATGCTGTGGTTGGCACAATGAGAGTGGGAGTGCAGAGTAGAGAGAGAGAGAGAGAGAGAGCACAGGACTCAATGTGGGCACTGGGTACAATCTCAAAGTACCACTTTAGGTTTTTGATAATATATATATAGTACATGTATAAGGGTGTGTGCACGCCCGAACACCGTAAAAGGCACGGTGACCCTTTGTTCCCAACACAAAATGCTAAAGGTTCATCTAGTTCATCCACTGTCACTAGTAGATCTTCCGCACCAAGCCCTACTACACATCCCATTGCAAATCAATTGAGACGGGATAGGTATGATGCCCAAGCTCATGGTTTGAGTGCGCTCTCGTACAAAAGACAAGTTATCTTGCATATTCAGTCATGCACAACGGCCAAGGATGCTCGGGATAAGCGTGCTTCATTGTATCAAGTATGCAATGAGGCTCGTGTAGCCTATTTGCACAAATAACTTGAGATGGAGCACATGATAGAGGGTGATTCAGTGGATGCATACATTACACGTGTTAAGGACATAATGGAAAAGCTTCAAAAAATTGACGAAACAATTCCCAATGCTTCTCTTGTTTCTATAGTCTTGGTTGACCTACCTGATACTTATCATAGTTTCATCACTACACTTTGCTTACTTGCAAAAGGAGATGTTGAGGCATACACATTTGATGCATTGATGTCATTGTTCTTACAAGAAGTACAATTTGTTTTTGTTTTTTTTGTTTTTTGAGCCGGGTGCCTAAACAGACTCAAAGGCGGAACCCTGTGCAACTAGCTTATGATTTCGCTACTTCCTTCAGAACCAAAGTCCTTGGAAGACACCTCCCAATGAGTGGAGCATAGGTAGGCACCTAGCACCCCGGTGCAGGGGTCCAGGTAGTACTGGACTCTCACCAGCTAAAACCGCCGATCCCGGCGGGTTCCCTCAAAGGGATGCCATACCCCAAGGTTGGGAGTCGGCTCAAAGGTGGTGTCCCGTCGCACTCAAGCAAACACTGCCTCCCAACAGCATTCGCTTGCTTGAGCGAGGCAGTGCCATCATTGGTACGAGTACGAGCTTGCGCACAAGATCACAAAGGGAGGATATCATCATCTCCCTACCCGCGAAGGGTAGGGATCACGAATATAATGCTCGATGCCCCGGGACCACATTCCTCGAGTGCGGACGAGTGCTCACCCAATTGGGCAAACACACCCCGCCAATCTCCCCACCAAGGAGTAGCGTAGCTTCATCCTCTAAGGTACACCCTCCGGACAAAAGGTTGCGAGTTTCACTTATAATACCCGAAATGTGCCTGTCACGTTCATCGGTCAACGCAGGACAGGAAAGCAGGATGTGTGCATAAGAGGTTCCTACTTCGTGAGAGCTGCATAGAGAGCAGGTTTGCTTACGAGAATGTCGATAGCTATCCGCCATCTTCACCCCTCCAACCCGTGCTAAGCACAGAAACCTTTCCTCCGAGGCCTTGACGTTCTCCGATAGGTTAGTGCGAAAGAGGTAATTCCTTGAGCATTCGAGCTTGTTCTCATTATAGGAGGCGAGTCTCACACACTCGTGTTGCCATTCCCATTTCTTCCGGACATGATATCTTACAGCGAGTAGAGGTGCTTCAGGGACGTACTTCTCTAGCCAACGCACAGTCCTGGAAGCCCAGGTCCATTTGTGGACTCTTTTAGTACATAACGGAGGTTTCGAGAACTCTCGGATCCACATTCTAACCCCTGGGTACTTTTTGAAGGCACGTGCACGTTGCCCGCCGCAAAATGCTGAAATGGGGGGGGTATTGAATTCCTTATGCAGGGTGGCTGCCCCAACAGCTGTCGATTTAGCCTCTTTACCCAAGATCCACTTCATCCCCGTGACAGCCATTGTCGCCAACAGCTGAAGGAGTGTTTGACGATGCCCTCCCATAATTTCGGCATCATACGTAAGTATGGAAAATCAAGCATTTGCAGCCAGCAATAGGAACAAAGGGAAATTATGGTAGTCCTCAAACTCGAAGGGTAAGGTTGTTTGGCATATGCTTTGGTGCCACAACCATGAAGACATAAATTGGAACATAAGGCTATCAAATGCATTTTTATTAGTTACAATGCAGAAAGTAAAGGATATCGCTTGTACCAACCATCCACAAACAAGATTTTTGTTAGTAGAGATATGGTATTCACTAAATATGCTCGCCAACCCTTCATGGACTGCAAAAATCAACCCAATGTGGGGCCTATGGACATGTTTGACAATTTGTTGCCATCGTTTCAACAAAGTGCACATGATTTTGGTCAATTTCAGCAACCTACTGAGGGTTTACAATAGCAAACTCAATATTTACAATTGTCACGAGGACGTGAAAATTTTATGCTTTGCTTATGTTTAATTGACATTTGATTAAAGGATTAATCAAATGTGCAATTAAAAGATGCACATGTGAGGTGCAAGCTACTTTTTTTACAGTTGAAGACCCAAGAACCCTGTGAAAAAGATAGGTGTCAAAGGCAAAAGTTGTAATAAGTTACACTTGTTAGATTCTAGGTCAATTTTGGTGTCAGTTTGCCCCTAGGACCATTAATTGGTCATTAAGTGTCAGTGGTGACACTAGGGATTAGGCATAAATTAATGGATTAATGCTTGTCCAAGGGTCAATTAATGCATGGGACCACTTTGGGTTGCAAATGGCCTAGCCAATTAATTTTTGGATGGGCAAGGTCAATTTTCTAGGCATGAATTAAGGGCTGAATTAATTTTCAGAATTAATTAATTCTAAAAACTAATTAAATTGATGAAAATTGCTGAAAATGGATTAAGAAAGCTGCCATTTGGCAAAACTTTCCCATACAAGTGGGGGAAAGGCTAAATAGGGCTAAAGGGAGAGGAAAATCTCGTTTTTCATTTTTGGAGCTGTTGGAAAGAGGTGTTGGACTATTGCTGCCAGCTTTTGGAGCCAATTCCCAGCCATTGGAGACCATTTTGGTGATGGAGATTGCATATTCTTGACCTTGGGAAGATGGCAATTGCTACTAATGCACTTTCTCCTAAAGATCACAGTCTCTGATGCTCCTATTGTTGTTGGTGCATCCGTTTGGGGTTGGTACAGCAGGGCAACAGCTGATTTTAATCAGTTCTTCGTGACAAATCTCAGAATTTTCTCTCTCTACAACATTCTCTGATCTCCTTCAGCCTATGCTCAGCCATTCTCAGCAATTCTTAGCCATTTGGAGAAGATTTCAGCCATTTTTGGTGGGCTGATCTGTAATTTCTGCAGTAAACCCTAATTTATAGCAGAAATTAGGATTTAGCAGCCACCTTGGGATTCATGCCAAAGATTGAAGGCTCGAGGGACTAAAATCAGCAGAGCTGATAATTGAAGATTATCAAGGGATTTCAGGAGCCAGCCCATCCCGAATTGATTTGGGGCACCACTTGGCCAGCCAAGGGTCAAATTGGAGAAGAAGTCTTGGGTGAATCAAGGGGCAAATGACCCAAAAGGCTTGCTGGTCATTTATGACAGCAAGAGCAATTGGTTAGCAGGAGAAGATTGAAGAATCTCAAGTTGTACTCCTTCCAATTGAATGAAAGCTAAAGAAATACCGCAAGGGGCACCAGTTTTGGAGCCAATAGGGAGTCTACTGTCCAAGAATGTTATGGTAAAGTGTGTATTTCATTTTATGTGCATTTATTTATTGCTGTAATTAACTCTTAAATCACGTTATCACCACCCATTCCAAGAAGGAAGGCTGGTTTCATACAATAGCAAAATCAATAGTAAACACATACAAAACAACAGCCTAATTTTCAGCCCATTGATCAAGGCATTGCTGATGATGAAGTGGCCGATGAGAGGCCACTATTCGGGAAGCTAAAATAATTCGTAAATGCCTATTAGATACATTACAGGTCAGCAAATAGTCCGTTCCACTTCCTGATAGAACTAGAGCAGCCACTCGCCATGCACAAGGTAACGTGGTTGTGCAAGCACTTATAGCTACTGCATGCAATTAGAAACCTGTCTCTAAATATGATGCTTTAGAGGATAAGTATTGGATGGTAGCTATGCAGTCAGAAGTGGACTCATTGTTTTGGCCACCCATTTTGATTGGCATGTGCATCGGTTGGATGTGAATAGTGCTTTTTTGAATGGTGATCTTCGTGAGGAGGTTTATGTCACTCAACCTCTCAACTTTGTTCAAAAAGACTCAAAGAGCAAAGTGTGCTGGTTGCATAAGGCTCTCTATGGTTTGAAACAAGCATCTAGGGCATGGTACAAAAAAATACATGCATATTTGATTGCTCTTGGCTTCAAAAATTCACATACTAAAAGCATCTTTTTTGTCCACAAAGATGGGAATAACCTCTTGATTCTCATTCTTTATGTAGATGATATATTGTTGAGTAGATCTCTGTTGAGTCATTAGTCATCTCATGTGCCACATCAGCAGTGCCACGTAGCAGCAATCAAACTGTCTGCACTGAATGCAACCGACTTGATTATTTCAGGTTATTTTGAGGCATTCTTTTCAGCCTTTATAAGGCTGAGTTTCCAACAGTCTTATATACTTGTATCTGACAGATTTCAGCCTGCTGGTGACGGAGATTATACTCAGGGCTGACTGAGATCGAGGTCCTCGAGGTGGAGACATACACAGGTATTTCCTCTGCACCTGTGTATAATTTTGCATCCTTATACAGCATTCTTCACTGCAGATTTTCTGCATTTCACTCTCTCTCTCTCTTCTCTCTCTGTTCACTCTTTGTCATGGTCATTTGCTTCCACATTGCTTCACTCTAACATGGTATCAGAGCATTGAAGGACTAACCTAGGGTGGATCTATCTCGAGAGGAGTTTTCAATGCGACACAAGGCTGCATTTTCAACGTTCAAGTGCGACAAGTGGGCTGCGCATCAAAACAAGGCTGAGGCAAGTGTGGGCGTGCAAGAAAAGAGAAGATTTGCTAAAGCTACTGCCTTTTTTGCTGTTAGAGAAAGAAGTAGGCTGTGTTTTTTGCCTTCAGGTGCAGATTTTACCTTTTCATCGCCTCCGGCGAGTGAAGAGGGAACAAGACGAGTAAACCTCAGTTCTAGCAGGCTATATTTTCACAATCAGATGGGGTTGTTTTCAGATCAAAAGCTCGATGGTGAGAACTACCACATCTGGAGGGGTTACATGCTTGCCATATCGGAGTCCTATGATTTGGCAGAGCTTGTTACAGAGGCTATTAATCTTCCTTCTTCGCGAGACGAGTCCAAATTCTCTTCCAGTGAGAAGGCGGAGTTAGCAAAGGCTCAGGCACATTGGGATAAACTCAATGCACGCGTTCGCTCGTTTTTCTCTCTCATGTATTACAGCTGTCATCTCTCATATAGAGCATTTAACAATGGCTAGGGAGATATGGCTGGAATTGGATCAGATATATAATCTTCTCCAACACTTGGAAGGGCCCAAAGTATCACATACTCAACTTTGGATACAACCTCTCTCTACTTTCATATTTTTCAACCTTGCCTTTTCAAAATACGACAATACATAATCACCCTTATCAAAGTGCAAAGCATGTCTATGGCAATTAGCTACCTCCTTTTGCTTTTCCTAAGATCTCTGAAGTGCATACTTTAACTTTGCATAGGCTGCATCCAAGCTTTCCACATAGCAATCAGCCTCAAAGATCTTATCCCTAGTATGCAAGATAGATAGTAACTTCTTGTCATCCTCAACAACCTCAAATTGAGATTTGCCAATGGAAAACTACACACCATATTGTTGTATACATACTCTACTAATGGCAAATACAACTCCCATTTTGTCTTATGCTCAGATATATAACACCTCAAAAGATCTAATATTGGTCATCCGAGAATCACAATCATTGAGAATCAATTCTGGCATACCATGGTACTTAAATACATGGTGCAAAAATAAATGTACCATATGATTAACCTTTATCTTCTTCCTCACCAGAATGAAATGAGCCTATTTGCTGAATCTGCAAATGATAGTCTATATCCCATCATTGCTTGTAGATATCCTAGGAAGCTCAAAGATAAAATCCATAACAATGCTTTGCGAAGACCTGTGTAGAATAGGCAAGGGCCGCAACAAACTCGGCATCTTTTGCCTATCATGCTTCACTTTCTAACACGTGATACATATCCTAACGAACTACTCTACATCATGCCTCAAAGCTAGCCAATAAAAGAAATACTCCACTACTTTGATTGTGGTATCAATCCCTCTATGCCCTGCATAAGGAGAACCATGACTCTCAATGATCACCCTAAACCTAAATTGCTCTATGATACATAGTCATCCATGCATCATCAAAAACCATATCTAAGCACAAAGTGTTCATGCCTCTAGTCATTGCAAAGTTGATCATACATATTGGCAAAATCAAAATCGGTCACATATCGATCAATCACGGCATCCAACTCACTACCATACTAATGGTTGAAATCTGAGGCTTAGGTGACAGTGCATCAACCACAACATTCTTGTTACCATCAATGTGTATAATTTGAAAATGGAACAAAGAGATAAAGTTTACCCATCTCATATGCTTTTTTAACAACTTTGCCTACATCAGAAAGTACCTCAATGTCTAACGATCTGCCTACACTATGAAATGAGCCCCTAACAAGTAGTATTTCCGCCAAGAGCCCTTTCTCATAGATCTGCAAATTTCTCTCTACACCATGGAGAAGACAACTCTCATAAGCTACAACTCGGTCATTCTATATTAAAACAGCCCCAATGTTATTCCCACATGCACCACACTCAACTACAAATGACTTCCTTAGATCAAGCAACACAAGCACAGAATCTGAAGTCGTCTTTTCTTTTAGGCTTATCAAATGCTGAAATTTCCACTGCTGTCCGTCTAAATGGTACATTCTTTTTCTACAAGGCATGTAATGGAGATGCAATTTCAGCAAAACTATGTACATACTTCGTATAATAGGAGCATAGACTCAAAAATCGATGAGCATATTGCCTCAACCTTTATAGAGTCCATACGAATACCGTCAACCAATACAATGTGTTCCAAAGAGTGAACCTCATGCAAAAAAAAATCACTTTTCCTATCATTAATGTCCAGCATGTGCTTACACAACTCATTGAATGCAATGTCCAAATGCTTTCTATGCTCTGTCTCATTCTTTGAGTAGACAATCATCTCATCAAAAAAGATGCCCACAAATCCCCTATGTGACCTAAATATGCAGTCATCATCCAATGGCGGAGCATTCGTAAGTTCAAAAGGCATAACAAGATACTCATACAACCCAAAAGATGTCCTGAAAGCTATCATAGGCATATCCTTCGGTCTAATGTGTATCTGATGATATCCACTTTTCAGATCTATACAGCTGAATATGGCTGGCCCCATACAATCTATTCACAGCATCATCATTTGAGGAATCAAAAACCGATTTTTTATCGTGATTTTATTCAAAACACAATAGTCAATGCACATGCATCACAAACCATCTTTTTTATACACCAAAAGCACTAGATAACAAAAGGAAGATAAGTTGGGCTGAATCATCCCTTTTTCTAACAACTCATTTACCTAACTCATTATCTCCTCCTGTTGAGCTACACTTGCTCTGTAAGGTGGCTTATTAGGTGGGCTACTTCTAAGGATAAGATGTATAGCATGATCCTCTTGGCTTTTAGGCAATAGCTGCCCCGAAAGTAACTAAGAAAAGCAATCAACATACATTTTCAAAAATGAAATGTGATCCTTCTCTAACTTTGACATATCCTCAACATTTTCATTATCAACCTTATCCTAAGTAAAGACCAAATATGTTGAAAGGTGATATTTTATTACTTTGGAAATGGCAACAACTAATACAACAAGGACAGATTCCCCTTTTAACTTTACATCCTAAGTATGGATCTTGTCCTTATGTAAATAGTAATCACTTTACCATGTGAATCAATCACCGCATACATACAATGGCACCAAGGCATATCAAGCAAGACATCATAACCCTCAAGTGGAGCAATAAAGAACTCTTCACTGTCCACGTTTGCTCCAAGTTCTTGCATTGTTTTGCATCTAGCTTATTCCAAGTTGTCATGATATCCACCTCAAACGTACTAGTCAATCAATTCAATGCAAACATTTTCTTGAATTGTACCCATGGTGCTAATGCTCTACCTTACATTAAGAGCATGGACCACCACTGCAATGCATTCCCCTTCAAGAAAGTGGCTGTCTTCCGAATCTCAAAGGATTCGTCGGTGAAATGCTCAAACTTCACCCCTTTTCCACCCTCATCATAGTCTTTTGCTCCCCCTTTGGGAGTCAAGTTATCATACATTGGCTACTGCAAAAGGGTGCATTTGCTATATTTGCATCATGACTAACACCAAAAAAAGCATTTACATGAACAGCACTCATCCCTTAGGTCCCATAAGCATTTGGGGATGCAAGCAAACATGCCACTTTCTGCCCCATGCATCAAATTGATGCCGTCATACATAGGGTTATGCATATTACCAGTCATTTCCGAATACATTTGGCCTTGCACACCATGCATAGGTTGTTGCATACCATAAGGAGTTGTGCTATAAATTCCCATAAAAGTTCCTGACCAACCATTACATGAAAAATGATGCTACAACCAAAGTATCCTAGCTGCCCCATCATTGTATGCATACCCAGTTGTCCAAAATCCATTAGATTAGCACTTCCATGATGGCCTTACATTTGCATTCCTTGCCTCATTGGTACCAACTACTTTTCTTCATTAGCATCATTGGGAGCTTCATGAGAAGTCTGGCATTTTCTTCGGTGCATCTTGCTGTCCTAAAGATGTAGAAGATGATTTCTTATTCTTCCCCTTGTTGTCTTTCTTTGACGCATTTGAAAATCGAGTGAATTAAGGATCCTTTGCCAATTCAGCAAAGAGATTTACTGCTCATTCAATTTTTTAATTGATCATCAAATTCCTCTTCCCCTTGCTAAACATTAGCATCATTTTGCCTTGACGGCCTTGTATCTTAACCAACAGCAACATTTTCAATTTGTTTTCCATACTATGAGACTTGTCCAAGATCAAGCATTGCATTTCCTTCTTCCCCATGTGAATGTTCATATTGAGAGGCATCATCACTACTTGATTCCATCTCATTGTTTGACGACATCTTGCTATTATTACTCAGCTGAGCACAAATTCAACACTAGCATAAAGCTTTTGGCTTGCAATCAAGTGCCTCGGACCCACCAAGTCAAGGGATTTAATGGTATCTTAGCAATGACCTGATTTAGCACTCAATTACAGCACCAAACAATTTCACAAAACTGAAATGCACAATTTGCCATACAACATTGGACATTGGACACTATGTTAGCCCCAAAATTCGTGCCCTTTGTGGTATTTCTTTAACTTGTACTGCAATTGGAGAGAGTACAACTGAGATTCTTCAATCTTCTCCGCCGCTGATCCAAATGCCCCTTGCTGTCATAAATGATCAACAAGCCTTTTGAGAAATTTGCCCCTTGATCTTTACCCAAGACTTGTCAAATCTTGACCCTTGACTAGGCAAATGCTGCCCCAAATCAATTGGGATAGGCTAGCATCTAAAATCTTTGGCAATTCCTAGAATTCCATCTGCTGATTTCAGTTTGCAATGCCTCTAATTGCTAGCACGTGTAGCTGCTAAACCCTAATTTCTACTATAAATTAGGGTTTACAGCAGAAATTCCTTAGCTAACCACCAAATTTGGCTGAGATATGCTCCAAATAGCTATTATTTGCTGGGATTATCAAAGAATAGGCTGGAGAAGGTGAGAGAATGCTGTAGAGAGAGAAATTTCTGAATTTCTTCGTGGGAAACCCTTCAAAATGGCTGTTGCCCTTGTCTGGATCAGCCCAAAAGCTGTCACCTACTTCCAAACTCGCCAGATATGGTTGTCACTTGCATTAAAACTGTCGCCAACTCTTGTAGGGCTCATAAATGCTGTCACCTACTCCTGGGAAGGTATTTCCTGTAGTTGGCAACGTCCAAATGGTCTCCACAATTGGGAAATGCAACCAACAACCTATTCTTCCTCTCTCTCTCTCTTAGCCTCAATGCATTGAATAAACCTCTATAGTACCAACCCCAAACAGCCTTCCGGAATTTTTGCCAACTGGCAGCCTTCTTTTTTCATTTTCTAGCAATTTCCAGTCATTTAATTAATTTTTAGAATTAATTAATTCTGAAAATCAATTCGACCCTTTTTTACCCTGCCCAAAATTAGATGTGCCTACCCACAAATTAATTGGCTAAGCCATTTGCAACCCCAAGTGGTCCTGAGCCTTAATTGACCCTTAGACAAGCATTAATTAATTAATTAATGTCTAGTCCCTAGTGTCACCATTGACACTTACAGGTCAATCAAATTGTCCTAGGGCCAAATTGACACCAACTGTCATCTAGAACCTAGTTGGCATAACTTGTTACAACTTTTGCCTTTGACACCCACTGTTTCCTCGGGGTTCTTAGCCAATAACCATGAAATATCTCCTATGTGCATCACAACATTGCACATTTGATTATTAAATTAATCAAATATCTCTAATAAAAGCAAAGCATTCGAAAATTTTACGTCCTTGTGACAACATCCGTGTTCACTTGACATTTTACCATGGCATTTTACCACGGTATTTTACTGATGCGTTTTACTTTGTCATTCTACTACTACATTTGACTACTCCATTACTAGGTGACCTTCCTCATCACTAGGCGCCATCATCCCACGCGGCATTTTGCTGTTTGGGCACTTCCCAACATCAGCTCCACCTCCGGCAAGCACCTGCTATTCTACCTAGGCTGTGTTTTGCAATTTTTCGGTCCATCTAGGATCTAATTCCTTCATCTAACAAATCGCCCTATGATTCATTATCCTCCAAAGTTTTCATCCGTAGCTGGTGATCTTCTTCCTCAACTCTGATGGCACCAAAAGATTACATTCCACTCCCTTGGCAACGATTGTCCTTCATCTCCGACATTACCTTCTATACCCTACTACCCGGAGAATTGTGTTTCACTTCCTCTATAGATTAGATTCCCTTCAAGTGCTACCCCTTATTAGACGACACAATGTAGTCATCTTCAGAGCCTCGGCTCCGTTGTATCAACTTGATTCACTTAGCATGATTTATGATTCATCATTGTTCTTCTATGTTTTTTTTGAGTTTCTTCTTCTCTCAATGTTTGCTATACACCATACACACTATGTTTCTTCCCACAAATCCTAGAGTGTATACTATCCCGTCACACTATTTTGACACAGTATCAGAGTATACATGTGATTTTAACAACCTCTTCTACTCACGTTCAAGAGACCACCTCTAGGAGTTGTTTAGCTTCTATTCCATTGTAGCCCCAGCTACCTTCTTTGATACCACTAGCTGCATTTCCTTCATCATCGAACACTTTGGAGTCCATGTTCCATGAGTTTTTAGATTCCCTTCTCTCAACAGGGGATTCAAAGGGGGGTTATCTTGCTTCAACTTCAAAAATCCCATTCCTCCAACTTCAGAGGACGTCCCTACTCATTGTCCGATCCTTCACACACCTTGGGAGAAAGCTTTTTCCTTCATCTTCCCTTGGATGGGGTGGTCGTCGACATCAAGCTACCATCTCACCTATTGATACCTAGGACCTACAGGTTCTACCTAGTCTAGGGCCTTGGATGTTTCAGCCATGACTTAGTGGTTAGGCCTTCATATTTCTATCAACATGGAGACACGGAGCTTGTGGCTTCTCTCTAAAGGTTGAGTTTCGAGTACTATAAACTCATCCTGCCTACTATTCCTCACTACAAGTCTCCTTTCAAGTGGAATTCAGGCCTACAAGGTGGATCTTCTCTCTCACTCCTCCTAGGGCACCTTTTTGGGTTTGAGAGGGGTTGATGAGAAAACCAATGATTAAGTGCATTTCTTTTCCTTAACTCCCTTTTGGTTTCACACTTCAACCCCCAAAAAGGTTGGGTGCCTATCTTCTAGGGCACTACTCGAGAGTGTGGAGTGCCTACAAATAGGACACGCATATTTCTATCACCATGGAGACATGAAGCTTGTGGCTTCTCTCTCGAGGCTGAGTTTCGAGTACTATCAACTCATCCAGTCTACTATTCCTCACTACAAGTCTCCTTTCAAGTGGAATTTTGAACTACATGGTCAATCTTCTCTCTCACTCCTCCTATGACACCTTTTTGGGCTTGAGTGGGGGTGTTCAGAAAACCAGTCGTTAAGTGCATTTCTTTTCCTTGACTCCCTTTTGGTTTCACACTTACAACCCTCAAAAAGGTTGGGTGCCAATATTCTAGGTCACTACTCGAGAGTGTGGAATGCCTATAAATAGGGCACCTCAGATTACAATCTCATCTTCTAACATTCTCCCCTTCATTCCTCAGCGCCTCCACTGCTGCCTACACCCCGACACAAAGGACATTGCAGTTTGTGGAGGATCCTATGGTACTGTCTGCTGCTGCTGACGCCTTGTTTCATATCCTACAAGCTGTGCTTTCAAGGCAGATCTGGCTGCCCACCTACCATTCCACCTCTAGCTTACTGGCAACCCTCTTCTCCAAGTTGGCAACCCTTGTTTTGTTGCTGGCAACCATTCTCCAAGCTGGCAAATTTGCATTCTGCTGTCCAGCTGCTTCCTGGCATCACACACATGGCTCCTCCAAGTAGTCTACACCCTGGGCAGATCTGTGTTTTGCTGATGCAGACCCTGCTGCGATGAAAATTACTGTCATAGCAAGTTTCCCTATTGTTCTTCATCTCCAAAGCACATGGTTACTGCCAGTGATCATCTTATTCACTCCAACAGCCCCTAAGGACCATGTTTCACTCCCTCTACACCTAGCTGTCCTTCCTTCTACACCATCTACTTTGACATCCTACTGCCTGGAGGATTGCATTTCGCTCCCTTCACCATGCAGATTCCCTACAAGTGCTGCCACTTGATCAGCCAGGATAGAGCAATCATCTTAGAGCTTTGCTCCATTGTATCAACATGATTTATTCAGCATGATTCGATTTTAATTATTCCACTCTTCTTCTTCTTTTGTGTTTCTAAGTTTCCTTGTAATTGTGTTTGCCGTACACTTTGTGTCTCTCCCCACAAACCATACAGCTTCTTTACACATGCTGTGTTTGGTCCAAGTTTTGGCACCATTCTGTTTCTTCCCATCAGCACTTGGCATCTATGCTACAAAATACACAATGACTCTTAGACAGTTCTCTGCTCCTTCAACAACTACTATATCACACCTAGCATACTTCGTCTATTCACTCACTTTCATCCTACCTGTCTTTCTCGCCTCTCTTCATTTGTGTTTTTTCTCAGTTCATTGCAAATCAGTGTCATACACTTTATGTTTTCTCTACAGATCCTAGTGCATCCTCAAATGGTATCAAAACCAATGCTCTTACAAGAGTTTCCTAAGCTATATTGAGCACTAAGTTTTGCAAGAGCGAGATGGACTTAACTCATGACATCTCAATCACTTCACACTAAGAGCTCTTAGCTGACCACAACAACCATCAACCCCAAGCTGCCTCTCCCATTCCTTGACTACACCAATTCCCCTAGTATCCATGTTTGATCACAACAACCATCAACCCCAAGCCTCTCCCATTCCTTGACTACACCAATTCCCCTAGTGCATCCTCAAATGGTATCAAAACCAATGCTCTTACAAGAGTTTCCTAAGCTATATTGAGCACTAAGTTTTGCAAGAGCGAGATGGACTTAACTCATGACATCTCAATCACTTCACACTAAGAGCTCTTAGCTGACCACAACAACCATCAACCCCAAGCTGCCTCTCCCATTCCTTGACTACACCAATCCCCCTAGTATCCATGTTTGATCCAACGAACCCACCCACTCCCTCTCCCCTCATATAGCAAGATCATTCTGCATATGAGACTCCCCTAAGAATTCCCAAATGAGGTTTGTACGTTTTGCCTAGCACTTCACATGTCAGCTCTTGATGCAATCCATGCCTTCCTAGACACCATCGCTCTCTCCTTAACTTCAAAGGCTCTTCCACCTCACCATGTGATCAGCATCAAGTGGATCTTTGAGGTGAAGTCCTGCTTTGAGGTATCTTGGAAAGGTACGAGTCCACATGAACTTTTTGGAGTAGCAACCATCAATTACCAATCTACAGCACATGAAGCATCAACAGGTAGTGTCGCTTTGCCAATTTACAGCACATGATGCATTGACAGGTGTACTATTCAAACTTGTACCATGTTTTGCTACCTGATCACTTATTGCACCATGGATGGGAAATGTAAAGCATATACAAGATCTCTGCACTAAATTCTCCAACTGTGACACGTGCAGTATCTGGAACCTATGTTTGAGTGCAGAGTAAAGGCAACGGCACTGAACTAGGGGTCTGTCTCTAACAAGGCCTAGGGAAGGCTGCTACTCCATCATTTCCATTCGAGCATCTTCTTTGTCGCTGAAGGCAAGGCCGTAATACAATCATCGGGGAGAGCGTAGAACACCTTCAAATTCTACCTCAAATTACCATTAACAGTTTGAATCACGTATTGGGAAGACTAGCATACACCTAACCAGCACATGGAGTAAAGCTGCTAGTAAGCAATTCTGACTTGCACATTTCCTTCTGTTGATCTCAGACAAACTGACAGAGTGCAAGCCAGGTTAACTATGTGGCAAAATTTCGCAAGGCAGTGCTCGACATTTAGATAATGGATTAGACAAGAATCCAAACTGCCTCGTATCTGATTCATCCCAACGGGGATCTAGTTCTGCACAGAGAAAGAGAAAGAGAGGCTGCGTACTTACAGAGTTCCGAAACAGCGAAATGAGACGATGGCCGAGAGCTCGAGCTCCCCCGCCCCCCCCCCTTCTCTCTCTCTCTGTGACGCTCTCTCGATCGTGGAATCTCTCTCGCACCTGCCCGTTTGTTTGTTCACGCCAGCGTTAAACCACGTTTTACACAAGGGAATTCTAAAGGCCGATGCGAACTTTAACCACGCCTTGATTTTGAAGATTTGAGGGATTGTATTTCTTTCTAACGAGGGGTAATCTATAACTATACTATTTTATTATTTTGGTTATAGATTCAAGATACACTCGAGCATTAGAGAGCTCCCCAACTTGAGGTTACCCAAATCGGAAAAAGGTTTGAATTTTTCAATCATCACCAGTTTGAATTTTTCAATGTTTGGAAATGATTGGAAAAGGTGATAAGTACGTCCTTTTCGTTGTGCGTTACGAGTCTACTTGTAGGGCATCATTTGCCTTCTCCATAGACTCATGCCCACTAGCCAAAGGCTCTGTTTATTCCCCGTTCGCAAGGCTCCAAGGTGTCATCCACCTACAAAGCATCATTTGTCCATGTCAAAGGCCCATGTCCGCTTGCACCCACCCCCACCCACCAACAAAAGCCTCCTCGCTGTTATTCATTTGGCTAGCGCCCACCGGCTACGCCTGCTAGAGCTTGGTGCTCACCAACAAGACGCTCCCGTCCACCCGCCAAACCCACCCACCAAACCAGCTAGACCCGCTCACTAGCCAGATGCTTGCACCTCCCTCCATGGCGGTGTAGACACACACACAGAGAGAGAGAGAGAGAGAGAGAGAGAGACTCTTTGTTGTCATTCATGGTCACACCTACCCCTACTTGCCAGAGCCTTTCATTCACCTACCAAATGCTCCCCCCTGCCCAACCCACCAAACCTGCTAGCCAGACGCTTGTGGCCTCCTCCATGACGTTTAGAGAGAGAGAGAGAGAGAGGGTGAGAGGTTTGAGGTTTGAGAGAGAAGGGGGTGCTGAGAGATGAGAGAGAGAGGGGGTGCTGAGAGGTTAAAGAGAGAGAGAGACAGAGAGAGAAGGGGGGTGAGAGGTTAGAGAGAGAGAGAGAGAGAGAGAGAGATCTGTTAATCTTAGTTTGTTGGTTTATTTATTGTTATTTGTTGATTGGTTATTAGTTTGTTATTTGTTATTATTTTATTAATTTATTAGTAGGTTTATTAATCATTTATCAGTTTATGTGTACAGTGTGTTATAAGGTCTGAGATACACACTCGACTTTCTTATATACTTAAAACATATATGGTGAATATTATGCTGCCGCTGAGAGAGAACAGATGAGAGAAAAGAAAGTTGTAGAGAGAGAGAGAGAGAGATAGATAGAGATAGAGATAGAGAAATTGACAACACACTAGGGACTGCAAGATAGGCCAATCCCCCCCTCCCCCCTCCTTGTGGAGTTATATTATTGACAAGGAGCAAGCTCCTCCGTTACACATAAACTAGTTCTTACTTGTAGATATTGGAAACAAGATTACGATTCCTTGCACGGTATACAACTGACTAACACTTGCACAACTTGGAAGTTGGCACCTTTTGATCCTTCTTGAGTCTCCTTCTCTCCTACACAATATGTGTAGGGCTCTCCTCTTGGCACTTGATTTCAGCAAAGCTTCCGCAGCACTTGCACCTTCTATTCTCCTCTTGGATGCATGCAAAGTGATGCTTCATTCACCTCTCTCAGACCCAAGGAGAGCCTTCTCTTTTATAGACTTTCAAGAGCTTCTTTTCTTGGAGAGAGACTTGAGTTTATCTTCATGCAAGATGTGGTTGTTCCAAGATCTACTCTGCAGCACCAATTTTGAGATATCTCTCTGTGTATTGCTAGGATGAAAAAACGTCAAACACAACAGTTATAGATCTCGTAGTTTTCGATAACCCACATGACCCATTTTTAGAGATCGTATTTCTATCATGAGATGTTTAAAAAATGGATTCACCATGTCTTTTTTTTAAAGAACAGCTTCTCAAAATGTACTCTTAACTTGTGGTCCATGCAACCACCTTAAGGAGATTTCATTAAATACAAAATTGACAACACAGTAGGGAAATTGACTTCCAAACTGTACTCTTAACTTGTGTGGTCCATGCAACTACCTTAAGATTGACTTCCACACAAAAGCTTGTGTCTTTTTAGACCTTAGAAAGAGAAAATCACTTCTCTCCTCAGAGGATCATGTCTCTTATCTTTCTTAGTGAGAGAATTACCTCTCTTGTCTTTCTTAATGAAAGAAAAGACCTTAAACCTTGACTTGTAAGGGAGAGGATGACCCCAAATGAATGCAATGCTCATTACACACAAGTAAACATTCCTAGGTATCCCCAGATACACACATAAATACATATACACAATGCTAATGCACTTTCTCTTCTTAGAACTTAATCCATCTTCATTTATGTGTAACTCCTTGTGTACACTCTTATCCTTGGCAGACACTTCTTTCCCCCTTCATAACTTGTACTGCCTATACCAGATATCCCCGTCACATTGATCTGGTCACCCCATTAAGTGATGCACTAGGAATACTAGTCTCTAAATGGTCTCATGGCCATGCTAGATCATCTTCAACACTTAAAGAAAAGTGAGTCATTAATTTATTAACATAAATTTTTAAAAAATAGAGAATGCGTAATAAGCAATCAATTTAGTGACACCGTGTTAGGTTTATGTATATATGAGAGAGAGAGAGAGATGTGTTGGTTTACTTTTTGAGTTTGCTTGGTGTAGTTTACTTTATTATATCACTCTTTGTTGGTGTTTTGGCTGTATATTTGTGAGCAAAGGAGTTTTATTTGCAATGCTTGGTCTTTCGAGTAATTTTTAACGACTATTGTGCAAGTTGATAATCTCTCTTTCTCTCTCTCTCTCTCTCTCTCTCTCTCTCTCTCTCTCTCTCTCTCTCTCTCTCTCTCTCTCTCTCTCTCTCTCTCTCTCTCTCTCTCTCTCTCTCTCTCTGTGCGGCATGGGCTATATTTTTGTTGTATTTGTTTTGTGTGTATGTATGTGTGAATGTGTATTTGTTATTTTTTTAGTTTGGATTAGTTTTGTTAGTATTATTAGTTAGAGAGGAAGAGAGAGAGTTGTTTATTTGGTTTATTATTGGTTTGTGCATTTTGTTAAGTTTGAGAGAGAGACAAGGGGTAGGTTCGTTAGTTTATTAGTTGGGTAGGTTAGAGAGAGAGAGAGAGAGGGGGGGATAGGTTAGTTAGTTAGGTTGGAGAGAGAGAATATATTAGTTAGGATTAGTTTTGTTAGTGTTATTAGATAGAGAGAAAGAGAGAGAGGATTGTTTATTTAGTTTATTGTTAGTTTATGCTATTATTAATGTTAGTGCAAGTTAATGTTAGTAAGAAATCTCTCTCTCTCTCTCTCTCTCTCCCTCTCTCTGTGTGTGTGCGGCATGGGCTATAGTTTTGTTGTATTTGTTTTGTGTGTATGTATGTGTGAATGTGTATTTGTTATTTTTTTAGTTTGGATTAGTTTTGTTAGTGTTATTAGTTAGAGAGGAAGAGAGAGAGTTGTTTATTTGGTTTATTATTGGTTTGTGCATTTTGTTAAGTTTGAGAGAGAGAGAGGGGGGGGATAGGTTAGTTAGTTAGGTTGGAGAGAGAGAATATATTAGTTAGGATTAGTTTTGTTAGTGTTATTAGATAGAGAGAAAGAGAGAGAGGATTGTTTATTTAGTTTATTGTTAGTTTATGCTATTATTAACGTTAGTGCAAGTTAATGTTAGTAAGAAATCTCTCTCTCTCTCTCTCTCTCTCTCTCTCTCTCTCTCTCTCTCTCTCTCCTCCTCCTTGGCAAATGCACTGAGTTCATGAGGATCTTTGATGCCTATAAGAATAGTGCCACGATAACAATCAGATAAGGAAATGCCACGAGAAAGGTGGAAGTTGAGAACTTAGCCCAAACTCTGTAGAGAAGGCCTTGGGACTAGTGGACAAGCTAGAGAAGAGGCCGAAGAGGGACAACTATGGGATGCTAGGAATGGATAAGAAGAAAGTCTACACAAACAATGGAATCAACTTGGCTGATATACCTAATCCCACCATCTAGTTGTAAGTAAAGATAGTCCACACTCTCTTCTCAAGTCAAAGGTATAACGCCCTCATGAACAGAATAGCAGTGCCATTACTGGAAAGCCTAAGACTTTTGTATGCATTTTACCACACAAGTTAATATGCACAATGCTGTTGAAGACGTGCTTAGACTAGCACAACTACAAAACAATGTGCGGATGTGATACTCGCGTGTGTGTGTGTGTGTGTGTGTGTGTGTGTGTGTGTGTGTGTGTGTGTGTGTGAAAGGCGTATTGAAAGACTAGTTTTCATGGCTCCAAAGCTCCTAGAGATGGAAAGAAGTCTATTTCTCACTTCAGATTACCTCCTTATGTTTTAACAATGAGAGAGAGAGAGAGAGAGAGAGAGAGAGAGAGAGAGAGAGAGAGGGGGGGGGGGGAGGGAGGGAACAAGGAGATGAGAGAAAATAAAATTTAAAAAAAAGGCAGAGAGAGAGAGGGAGAGGAGAGAAATAATTTATAGAGGAAATTGGGGGGAGAGAGAAAGAGAAAGAGGAGAAATGGATTATTGAGCCACTTTGCTTTGCTGCTTCGTGGTAGCTTCACATGATGCCGCGAAGCAGCCTAGCGTTTTGTGCACGCATTGAATGATACTTTTATTTAACGAGCAAAATATTTAGACTATCTTGATGTTTTATTAATGTGAAAGTGTTTATAATTAGGACATCCTGATTTTCCATGGAAGTTGGAATCAAACTCATGCATACTCACATGAGGTTAAACCAACCAATGATAATTATGGCAAAGTTATTTACAAAAAAACAAACATTGCAAAAATGCCTTCTACTTAAGGGTGAGTATTAAGGTTATTTTTTTAATAATATGGACTAGCATAGAGCAACTTCACTTCCCTATCGCATGGCAACTTCACTTTTTTCTCTTCCTCTATTTTTCTTCTCTCTCCTCTTTTTTCCTTCTCTCTCCCTCTTCTCTTTTTCTTTTTCTCTTCTCTCTTTTCTATTTTTTTATTCTCTCTTCTCTCTTCTCTCTTCTCTCTTTTCTCTATCTCTCTCTCTCTCTCTCTCTCTCTCTCTCTCTCTCTCTCTAGGTGTAGCTATGTAATGTTTTTTAATTTTTTTTTTCACATTAGTCAATGGATTTTGGAGAAAAAAAACAAAAAGAAGTTTTGTATTTTTTTGCATCAATCGAATTGGAATCAAAAGTGACGGAGACAATCTGGTCGAGAAGAAGATCCTCATCGATCCCAACGATTCATCAGGCGTGCCAAAGCTGTGTATGTCCAAGGCAACATACTGCCCTACGTGAGCAACTGTGCTAATAATTTTGCACCATCGGCCTCCTATTGCTTTAACTCGGATCATGCCTTCACCTCAATGGCCTTTTTCTTGGCCGACATGCACTACTCTCCATCGATGCCCTCATCAAGCTGATCAACTTCACGAAAAAAAGTAGTTTTCAAGATGCACATTAATTACAGATGCAGCTTTCGTGCATGTTAATCAGTTTTAAAAAGCACTTTTCGTTAGGTCTAATTGAATGAACTACATGTACACCCCCATGCTCTACACATTAAGTATCACCATCTCCTTTACCAAACCTATGGAAAATCCATGCCATACAACAAAAACAAAAAGAGCCATCATAATCATCAGCAACAACCAGAGAGAAAGGCACATGTTGCCCATGTACTATTTTGGTTGTCCATGCTATCGTAATCACTCCCCCTCCTCATGATTCAACATGGGAGACATATCCATCTCTATTTACATCAAAGGAGCAACCCACAAGACCTATTCATTAGCATCAAAAGCTTTATCAAAATTATCATTAATAACTTGTGTGAAGATACCAAACAAGCACCTACAGTCCATGATTTCAACTTTGGGACTCAGCAACTCACCAAGATCCTCCTCTTTATCAGCAAGGTCATATACAAGTGTGTGGAAATGCATATGTATGTTAGTCAGTCATTGCATTTGCAAGACAAAAGGTTAGATTCAAATCTTCGTCCTTCGTTCTTTTAAATATTAGTTTAAACAATTTATTCCTTCATCTTCGTCCTTTCTTCATTCTTTTAATGATTAGTTTATTATAATTAGTCAACATGATTAGTTAGTCTTTATCCTTCCTTTGTATAGTTAGTTTTGTCATAATTCAAATAACTAGTTTAAACGACTAGACTAGATTTCATCATCTTAGTTTAAACCATTAGTTTAAACGATTAGATTATAGTATTATACTTAGTAAATATATTAGTTAGTACTAACTTATGTAATATTAATATTATTAGTTAATTAGTTAGACTTATTAGTAGTATTAGTAGTTACACTTATGATAGTTAGACTTATTAGTAGTAGTTAATTAGATAGACTTAGTCAAAGTAAGTGCCAACTTGGTTCATTGTTTAGTTTGTCTCAATCATGATACACAATGTAATAAAACCCCCCTTTGCGTGTTCCATAGGAATCCCCCCTCCTCCCCTAATTTTCACTGAATTATTGCAAAACAAAAAAATAATCTCCTTTCCCCCCCCCCTGTCGATGCCAAACAGGTGGCAGGGGGGGGGGGGGGGGGGGGGGGGGAGAGGAGTGAAGAAGCCAATGATAACAACGATAAGGGGGGAGGCCACGTGGCCTACCACCCCCCCTAGCCCTCTCGGCCATAATCTGTGGCCACTTGGGGGGCTGAGAACCCCCGCTGCCATGCACCACACCGATAAGTGGTGGGTGGGGTGAGACACCACCACCACCACCCCATACCACCTTTCCCCTAGCTCCCTCCCATTATAAACCCCCCCCCCCCCCCCCCCCCCCCCCCCCTCAAAATGAAAGAAAAAAAGAAGAGGACGACCAGCACGCTGCTGAGAGAGAGAGAGAGAGAGAGAGAGAGAGAGAGAGAGAGAGAGAGAGAGAGAGAGAAGGTTCTTTTTTTTTTCTTCCCCTCCTTAGAGGGTGACCACATGCACCTCCCCTTTTTCTTCTACCCCACGAGCTTATTTCCCCCATTTTCCCCCTCTATTTGAGTAAGAGGTTGCTGAAGTTCTTGCAGAGGTTGCACTTAAAGAGAGGAAGATTGAGAATGGCCCCCAAGTGGAGAATGTCACGTGTGGATAGCAATCCCACAATCAACAATGAAGCTTCGAGTGAGGGTATCACTGTTAATACAACTACGGTACTGGATATAAGTAATACATTTCCAAGTTGTTAGATGCTTGCTTT